>NC_090655.1:5361688-5654188 GCF_040937935.1 Hyperolius riggenbachi | reverse complement strand
GCGCTTTGCAATACAAGCAAAAAAAATGTTTCTGAAAACTTGACTTGATATACAAGCAAAATGTGCGTCGCTCGCGTCATCACAACTGACCAAATGTTTTTTCTCCCTTTTGGTGCTGCAGGATTGTTCTTAATGTGAGCGCAGGAACTGTGCAATTTCACATTTCCATGAAATCCTTGAAAGTAGGCAAAAGCAATCATTATTGGATAAGTTCCGTGTTAAAGCCACACACACAAGGTTGGGCGAGCCAATAGATGGCAATGATTCTGTTATAGTTAAAGTCCTGTTTGCATCTTCATTTTGTACAGTACTTTATACTACATATTATTCTATAACTGTTTTTGGATTGTGGAACAAATCATCTGGGTTTCCAGTAGTTGTTATGGGGAAATTTTTCTTTGCTATAAGATCGCTTTGGATTACAAGCATGTTTCCGGGAACAAAATTATGCTCACAGACCAAGGTTCCGCTGTATTCTCCAGTCTTCTGTCACAGTGTGTGGAAACACCTCGTAACCCGTCTTCACAGCAGATACAAATGTCAGAGACAATTGCCTCCTCATACGCACTTCATATGTGCCAATCGTAACATTTTAGGAGCTTCATGGCTGTTCCCAAGCCTGACGCAAAATTCAACGCTTGCTGTACTCAGTCACGGGAATATCTTCATACACAATGACCTGTATGAGGTGTCTCCAGTCGCTGTGACAGAATGGTGACAAATATGGCAGTACAACTACAGGTTTAACCACATCAGTTCTGCTCACAAACGCCTGTGCAACATTCCCATGTCTACCTAATACTACTAATAATACTTATTTTGTGATTCATTTCCATCTGCAGCCAACCATGATTTGGAAATCCCACCAAAGGATCAAAGTTCTACTTCGTTACAAACATGACAACCATCAGTTGAGGAGGATACCTGAAGCCCAGAATTTGAGCCAGAAATCGGGAGACCTGCTGGGTAAGGCCAAATAAGGTTTTTATTCCACAGCTGCAAGAGAGAGGTTAGTGATGAGGGGTGTGGCTTATTAGCTGCAAGATTCTTCCTCTTGTTTGGTGTAAGTTAGGGGTCTATAAAATGGCAGCAGACGGCTGTATGTTTGTCAGTACTGTACCGCCACGTTGTTTTACCATTAGCTATGGACGGCAGCAGGAAAGTCCTTACTTATTTTTTTTTTCTTTTTTCTGGAGATGTCAGTGCTGCAGAAGATGTCAGTGCTATATAAATACATAATAATAATATGGTAGGACATTAGACTATGACTATGGTAGGATTAGAGTGTGAGCTCCTCTGGGGACAGTCAGTGACATGACTATGTACTCTGTAATGTGCTGCAGAAGATGTCAGTGCTATATAAATACATAATAATAATATGGTAGGACATTATACTATGACTATGGTAGGATTAGATTGTGAGCTCCTCTGAGGACAGTCAGTGACATGACTATGTACTCTGTAATGTGCTGCAGATGTCAGTGCTATATAAATACATAATAATAATATGGTAGGACATTAGACTATGACTATGGTAGGATTAGAGTGTGAGCTCCTCTGAGGACAGTCAGTGACATGACTATGTACTCTGTAATGTGCTGCAGAAGATGTCAGTGCTATATAAATACATAATAATAATATGGTAGGACATTAGACTATGACTATGGTAGGATTAGAGTGTGAGCTCCTCTGAGGACAGTTAGTGACATGACTATGTACTCTGTAATGTGCTGCAGAAGATGTCAGTGCTATATAAATGCATAATAATAACATTGTAGGACATTAGACTATGACTATGGTAGGATTAGATTGTGAGCTCCTCTGAGGACAGTCAGTGACATGACTATGTACTCTGTAATGTGCTGCAGGAGATGTCAGCGCTATATAAATACATAATAATAATATGGTAGGACATTAGACTATGACTATGGTAGGATTAGAGTGTGAGCTCCTCTGAGGACAGTTAGTGACATGACTATGTACTCTGTACAGCGCTGCAGAAGATGTCAGTGCTATATAAATACGTAATAATATGGTAGGACATTAGACTATGACTATGGTAGGATTAGATTGTGAGCTCCTCCTGAGGACAGTCAGTGACATGACTATGTACTCTGTAATGTGCTGCAGGAGATGTCAGCGCTATATAAATACATAATAATAATATGGTAGGACATTAGACTATGACTATGGTAGGATTAGAGTGTGAGCTCCTCTGAGGACAGTCAGTGACATGACTATGTACTTGGCAAAGTGCTGCGGAACAGAGTTTTACAAAATCAGTGCAGGTTTTGTACATGGCTGTTCCGCCCCTCTCTTCCAGAGAACCCCTCCCACATCATGGATTATGCAAGTTGGTATAGCTCAGGCTGTGGAGCCCCACACAGTCCAGGCCCTGCATTCTGGCGATCTCAGCCTGCATGGGGGTCCAGGGGTTGAAGAGCTTGGGAGGAGGGACTTCACGCTGTTCCGTTTTTTTTATGTGTATTCGGAACTTGGTATATATTAAATTGTATCACAGGAAAATGTCATTTTATTGAGTGTAAAAACCTTTTAATTTTGAAAAAATAGTTTATGAAAAGCATCTTTTTGAAAAAAAAAATGTTTTTGACTTGTTCCCACTATTTCCCCTACACGGGCGCCTTGTTACTGTGATGTCCAAGCGACTGTGCCGGCATGTGGCGTCCTGCGCTCGTTCATAGACAGGCCGTGTGCCCCTCTTGACAAGCCCTTGTCCCTGACTCCCCGCCCCCCGGGAGGTCCTAGCACTGGATTGGCGGAGGCGAAGCAGGAAGCCATCTGCATAAGGTACGTATCTGAATGGGGCACTTTTTCCCTACAGATACACAATATTTCCTCCATTCCTTCAGTTTAAAGGACAACTGAAAGGTGATTTATATGGAGGCTGCCATATTTACTTCCTATTAAACAATACCAGTTGCCTGGCAGCCCTATCTGGCTGCAGTTGTGTCTGACATTATTGTCAGATCTGTCAAGATTAGCTGCATGTTTGTTTATGGTGTTATTCAGACACCTGATCTGCTGCATGCTTGTTCAGGGGCTATGGCTAAAAGTATTAGAGGCAGAGAATCAGCAGGACTGCCAGGCAACTGGTATTGCTTATAAGGAAATAAATATGTCAGCCTCCATATCACTTTAGAGATTCTGTTCTGGATTCTATCTAACCATCTCTCGGGAAAAACTTTGGATCCTGACGAAGTGACATTAGTGAACATGAAACGTCTTCTCCCTCTCTGGCATCTGATCTTGTATGATATATTCAGTAGGACACACTCGGAACAGCGGCTTCTCCATTGAGGTGGAGAGAATAGATTATTCCTTTCATCATCTTCCCTTTTTTGTTCAGCATGAGACAAAGTAAAATATGCTCGCTGGTGGGCACGTTATTATTTCATTTGTAGCTTTGATGCGACTTACTTTTAATTATGTAAGATGGCAGAAGCCTTGGCCTTCATACTGCGATCTTAGAAGAAGTGCGATTCGTAGGACTCAGACATCGGAATCTTCATTGCGGATGTGCAGAAGTCAGAGACGGTCATGTGACTGTTAGGCAGGGTTCACACTTACAATTCATGTACGTTTTGCGAATGAGCGAAAATGCATTTGCTGCACATCCAATGAAAATCAATGGAGAATCGCACTTTTGCCATAAAAAAACCTTGAAATTGTGTTTGCGCATGTGAGCGCAGGTGAACGGAAACCCCAAAACATACTTCTAGCAGCATAAATGTGATTTCCCATTGACTTTCTTTATCTGCGGCAAGAAAACGTATGCGAATGTCAATAGTCTGTAAACAAATGTATAGAAAAAAAAAAAGACTGCCGACATTCGCAGGGCTAAGTGTGAACCCTGCCTTAATGCTATGTATATGTAAAGGACAACTGAAGCAAGAGGGATATGGAGGCTGCCATATTTATTTCCTTTTAACCTCTTAATGACCATGGTATTAACACACAAGTGATTTCCCCCCCCCTTTTCTCCCCACCAATATAGCTCTGTTAGTGGGCTGTGTTCGCTCTCCTAATGTTTGTTTGTTTATTTACTAATATTTTTATATTAAATTTAGCCGTAGATCAGCGCTGTACTATGTAAATAGGTGGTCTAGCAGTCTACCAGCAGCGGTCGCCGCTGGGAGACTGATGGCGGGGCGGAGCTCCATCATTCATGCGGAGATGCATGTGATCTCCTGCAAAACCCCGCCCCCAGGACTTCACGCCAATTGGCGTGGAGCGGACGTTAGCAGGTTAAACATAATCCACAAGATGCCACATCATGGATGCACCAGGTTTTGTCCTCTAAACCGAGGTGCAGCTTATGGTCAGGAGCGTCTAATAGCCAGAAATATGTGGTAAATGTTACTGCAAATCTATTATTTTCATAATAATGATGTAACTTAGCATCCTTCTCAATCATCATAAATCTATTCACACCTCAAATGACATCCCTACTGAATGATTTGGACTTGCAGATTTAGGCAAGACATTTAAAGAGGAACTGTAACGACAAAACGTCCCCTGGGGGGGTACTCACCTCGGTTGGGGGAAGCCTCCGGATCCTAATGAGGCTTCCCACGCCGTCCTCCATCCCTCGGGGGTCTCGCTGCAGCCCTCCGTGCAGTGGTGACGTAATTTTTACCTTCCCGGCTGCTGCGCAGGCGCTCTGACGGCTGTCGGCTCCGAAGTAGGCGGAAATACCCGATCGCCGTCGGGTCCACTCTACTGCGCAGGCGCAAGTTTCCGGCGCCTGCGCAGTAGAGCGGACCCGACGGGGATCGGGTATTTCCGTCTATTTCCGTGCCGAAAGCCGCCACAGCGCCCCCGCTGGAGCCAGCAAAGGTAAATATTGAAGCTACAGTCGGCACAGTCGCCGGCTGTTCGGAGGGCTGCAGCAAGACCCCCGTGGGACAGAGGACGGCGTGGGAAGCCTCATTAGGATCCGGAGGCTTCCCCCACCCGAGGTGAGTACCCCCCAGGGGAGGTTTTTGTTTTTACAGAGTCTCTTTAAAGGACAACTGAAGCGAGAGGTATGTGGAAGCTGCCATATTTATTTATTTTTTAAGCAATACCTACCAGTTGCCTGGCTGTCCTGCTGATCCTCTAATACTATTAGACATAGCCCCTGAACAAGCATGTAGCAGATCAGGTGTTTCTGACATTGTCAGATCTGACAAGATTAGCTGCATGCTTGTTTCTGGTGTGATTCAGACACTACTACAGCCAAATAGATCAGCAGGGCTGCCAGGCAACTGGTATTGTCTAAAAGGAAATAAATATGGCAGCCTCCATATACTTCTCACTTCAGTTGTCTTTTAATAAACACAATTCACACACAGATGGTACTGGCATGTAGTTTTTTTAAATATTCACTGCCAGTCTTAAGCTAGATTCACAGTGGTGCGTTGCAGTGTAACGGCCGTATTGTAACGCGGGTTTCCGCAATGCACCACCTATGCAACATTCACTGGGCATCCAGTGCGGTCTAACGGTGGCCACTAACGGTCCAATTTCTAGCGAAAAATCGTTAGAATTGGTTGTAAATGATCGCAGTTGATAAGCAGGATTGATTACGAAGGATTATAAAAATAGTTGTCAGATTTGGATTATCGTCATACGAAAATGTGGATTTTCTTGTCGGTTGAGATAGGAAGCAAATATTGGTTCCTTGACAGTGTAGTGAACGATTTTCTAGTCGCTCAAACGATTTTTTGCTAGAAATTGGTTAGTGGCCATCTTTACGGAGTGTGACATCCCAATGCACTGCATGCATACGTTTCCACAAAAAGCGCGCGTTTGCACTGTATCGGCACGACTTCCAGTTTCATTGTGTTTCTACTTTTACAGGGAATGCAACACCCACTGTGAACCTAAGTGAACCTAATCTAAGGGTTAAAGCCATTTGTATAGACACACACAAAAGCATTTCAAAAGTTGCAAATTGCATGTGAAAAATGCACAAAAAAAAGGCAAATGCAGTGATCTGAAATGACGCCAAAAGTTCAGTTTGCACAGCTTACGTGTGTACCCAGGGGCATAACAATAGCCCCTGCAAGAGATGCAGCCACAGGGGGCCCTGTGGGGGGTTGTTTCCTTTCCCTGTCCTCAAAGACTGACAACTAAGGGCACAGAGAGAAAAAAAACGTTCTGCTCTCTGCACAATTGTTCTAATGACTGCATCTGCTCAGCTACTGATAAGGAATCATATAAAGTTTTGCAGACAAAGATTTGTAGACAGTTCCTATTCAGTGTTCAGCAGCGTCTTTTGTACAATGCCCTTCCCCCAACCTCTCCACCCCTCCCCAAGTGCTGTGTACTGTAGTGATGCTGGAGGAGTCTGTAGAGCCCCGCCCCCAGCCTCTCCACCCCTCCCCGAGTGCTGTGTACTGTAGTGATGGTGGAGGAGTCTGCAGAGCCAGTTTTGCTCCATCAGAAGTGGACAGAGTGAGTGTAATAAGCTGAAGCTGGGAGCACACTCATCTGTCAGTTTTCTGTATGCGTTTTCTGCACACCATGGACTTGATTCACTAAGACAAATAGCACGCCTTATCAGAGTAGCATAGCGAGTGCTACGAACCCGCAGGGGCTCAGGGCAGGACGAGTGGCGCTCTCATTTCCAATTAGCAGGCATAAGTTTGCTATACTACTCTGACAAGGCGTGTTAACCTTGAGAAGGCGAGTTAACTTTGATAAGGTGTGCTATGTGTCTAATGCTGAGAATACACAGCTTGATTCTCAGCCATTTAGATAGCTCGATAGATCATTTCCGACACGTCCGATCTCCCCTACCGATCGTTTCCGTGGTCGATTCTGCATGGAGGACAATGGAAAAAGATAAAACGAGCGGAGGAGAATCGCTTGCAGAATCTAGCGGCAAAAACGATCGGGCGCAGAATCGAGCATTAGTGATTCAATCCCCATGTGTGTCTGTATGTGTGAAAACATTCACGTTTTATCACAGAAGCTGATGTAATTGATAAAGTGCCTGCAGTTCTTGACTGCTGTCTGTTTTTATCTGCATGGGGAAAACACATACAAGTGTGCACTAGCCAAGTGAATAACATTGGTTCTCAGTTTACCTGTACATAAAATAAGGGGGGGTTCCAAAGTTTTGCAGGGGGGCCCAGTGATATCTAGTTGCGCCCCTGAAGATTTGTTTGCTGGCGTCGGTTCATATTCATAAGATGTCTGTGTGCGTCTGTAACTCTCCCCCCATGTTTGATTGATGTCGGCTCCTTAGATATCCCGTCCTTTTGATGTGACGGAGTGTGTGAAGTCCCCACGGGTCACCTTCAGACGCCTTCCTCCCACAGCCGTGTCCTCGCCAGGCGGTAAAAAAAACATGACTGCCCGCTTGAAGGTTTTGAGGTTTAATTTTTGCACATACATTTTAGTTTCACAGATATTGCGAAGCACAAGGGGTGTTCTACACGATCTGCTTCCAGAGACTTGCATGTTCTAAAATGCCCAAAAACACAATGCTGGCCGCAGATTCTGGGGATGAATATTAATGTTGCGCTGATGGCGGTGCGGGGATGACTGACGTCTCTGGGTGCAAAGAAACAAAACTCCTCTTTCTAGCTCAACAATACCTCAAAGTTTTTTTTTTTTTTAATAAGAATACTTTCTTGTTTTTTCTAAAAGTTCGACTTAACAGAAAACATTAGCAGTTGTTATTGAATATATTCATTCCATATTTTTTTTTTAATAGCAAACAATTCATCCAAAAAACATTTACAGTATTTTTTATTTCCTCTGCAATAAATATCTATTCATATAAATGGTAAAGAATTTTAACAAACACCTTAAGACACGAACATTGGAGAAAAAGAAAGGAAACTTTTAGTAATAGAGTATTTTTGCCACTCTTGTGGACTTTCAAGAAGTTCCTGTGTTAACCCGATCCTTGCCATATACTGGGCAGGTACTGCTGTGGTCACACTTGTTGTTTGGAGGGGGGGGGGGCGGGCAGGGAGTGTAACGAGGGGTGTTAAATGGCCCGTTAGAACCATGAGGTGACCACAGGCGAGGTGGAAGGTGTTGTGTGTGTAGAGGGCCCCAATAATTTCTACTTGTGGCTTGATTAGGGGGAGGGCCCTGCCTAGGAGAACTCACGGAGAAGCATGTGATCAGTTTGATCAGCTGATAGATTTTTAAGGTTCTGATTTGCTGTGATGAGTTCCTGGTTTAGCACATGATCATAACCAGCAAATCGGAGCCTTAAAAATCTGTCAGCTGCTCCTCCGTGAGTTCTCCTAGGCAGGGCTGTATAATACAGGGCGGTGCACATAAAATCGTCCTAGCTGCCTGCCTAGCATTAGTATCCGGGCAGGCAAATCGGAGCCTTAAAAATCTGTCAGCTGCTCCTCCGTGAGTTCTCCTAGGCAGGAATGTATAATACAGGGCGGTGCACATAAAATCGTCCTAGCTGCCTGCCTAGCATTAGTATCCGGGCAGATGTTGGCTGGCCCGCTCCTGTGCACCTGCTACTTGCTTACTACTGGTGCACAAAAGCAGGCTGGTCGTCATCTGGCCGTATACTCAATCTAGAGGCAGGCAGCTGGGACGATTTTATGTGCACCCCCCTGTATTAGAGGGTTTTTTTAAACTGGAGGGCAAACCAACACAGAGGGGAGGTCAACAAAGCTGAGGGGCTATAGTTTATGGGGGGGCATGAAAAAGCCCCAGATATAGGCAGCTTGTACATTTTTAAAGCAGTTGAGGACCAGTAACCTATAACACTGCCAGTCCATCTCTAGTCCCCATCATTGTATCTAAGAATTAGATACTTCACCCCACCCATGTCAAACAAGGAGGGGTGATATGGCACTGGCAGTCACAAGACTGTACCCATTACAGACCAGTACCTGTAAGACCGAGACTCCAGAGGGTAAGTGGCAGAGAGTTTCTCATATAGTGAAAACTCTATAGAGGATCATCAATGCAGATTTCCACAGACTTGAGACAATCCAGCTCAGCTGCCGCCGGCTAATTTCCCAGCAGCTACTGGCCTTGATTGGCTGAGTGTAATTTGCACGGGAATTCGGCATTGAAGCTCCTCTCTATGCAAGACATGCTGGGTTAGCTCAGGAACTTCTGGCGGACGTATACTGAGAGATTGTGAAAGCTGCCACTGATGGACCCGCTCCAGGGAATGCTGGTACCACCGGGTGCCGGTTATATTCTGGTGGCAGCCATGCATCACAAAGCTGCCATGAGAAAGGCGACGACGTCATCAATTTGTTTATCAGACAAGTACCGCCGAAACTGCATTTACAAGACAGGTCCTCAGAAGAGATGGACAATGAGATGCAAAGGATAAGAATTTGCTTGCAAATGTAACACAGATTGCGTGCAGACTGGAATTGGACCAATCAAACGCAGGAGGAAGTGGCATGCAAGCTGGTATTATTTGCATCTCGTGGACCCTCTCTAGCGCTGATAACAGGCGCAGGAAAGGCTGCAGGAGTCATGTGACCTGCAGTGCTGCCATTCCTGCTGGACTCGCAACGCTCGTATCTGCGCCTCTGCTGGACACGCCTGGGAAGTGCAGTCTTTAGTTGCAGCTTATGGGGCCCACTGTGAGTTTTATATTAGGGCCCCCTCGAGCCCTCTATACAGGACAATAGATGAGGAACACCAAATCCTATTTGCAGTGTCGGGAGTAAGCGGGAGAGGCTGGGGCGTAACTAGGCGGGAGAAGCCTCTACAACTAATTCTAACATTTGTATAGCGCTTTTCTCTCCCGTTGGACTCAAAGGGCTCAAGAGTTGCAGCCATTAACCTCCCTGGTGTTTTGATTCCCCATGGCCATGGGTGTTTTTTTTTTAACCTAATTTTTTTTTAATCATGTAGCTAGCCTAGCGCTAGCTACATGATACCCCCCCCCCCCCTCCCTGTTCCCTCCCTCCCATCCTTCCGATCGCCGTCGGCGATCATGCCCATCAGGAAATCCCGTTCTGAACGTGATTTCATTCAGGGCTTCCCCCATCGCCATGCCGACGAACGGAATGACGTTGTGACGTCACAGGGAGTCCCGATCCACCCCTCAGCGCTGCCTGTCACTGATTGGCCAGGCTGCGCACGGGGTCTCTGGGGGACTATTATGCGGCGGATCGGTGGCGCCGATCAGAGAAACACGCAGCTAGCAAAGTGCTAGCTGCGTGTTTACAAAAAAAAAAAGAATTATTCAAATCGGCCCACCAGGGCCTGAGCGGTGCCCTCCAGCGTCACTGGACAAGCTCAGCTCGTCCAGAACGATAAGGAGGTTAAGGGTACGCTCAAGGGGCCACCCTGCAGTGTTAGGAGTCTTAGGCTAGGACTTCTCACTGACTAGGTACGGACCATAGCCGGGATTCCAACCCTGGTCTCCAATTGCAAAGGTAGAGTCCTTAAAAGATACCTGAGGTGACATGATGAGATAGACATGTGTATGTACAGAGCCTAGCACACAGATAACTAGGCTGTGTTCCGTTTTTTCCTTTCTCTGCCTGAAAGAGTTAAATATCAGGTATGTAAGTGGCTGACTCAGTCCTGACTCAGACCGGAAGTGACTACAGTGTGACCCTCACTGATAAGACATTCCCCCTTTTACCTCTTTCTTGCTCTCAGAAGCCAATTTCTGCTAGGAAAGTGTTTTATAGTTGGAATTTCTTATCAGTGAGGGTCACACTGTAGTCACTTCCTGTCTGAGTCAGGACTGAGTCAGCTACTTACATACCTGATATTTAACTCTTTCAGGCAGAGAAAGGAAAAAAGGAACACAGCATAGTTATTTGTGTGCTAGGCACTGTACATACCCATGTCTATCTCATCATGTCACATGTCACTTCGGGTGTCCTTTAGTGCTCTTTCACACTACAGGCAGCGGTAAAAGGCAAAAACGCTGCGTTTTGGCTGCTGGCATTTTCAAGACGTTTTAACGCCAACACATTACTATCAATTGTAAAGCGAAACGCCGCGGTCAGCCCTAAAAAAGCTCCTGGGAGCGTTGAAACGCAATGCTCCAAAACGCGGCGTTAGATGTGGAAGGTAAAATGAAAGTCTATGGACTTTCATTTTACCTTGGAAAACACCAACTTTGGCCGTGGCGTTAAAACGCCGAAAAAGCCCTCTAGGGGGAGGGGAGCAGTGTAATGATTACCACCACACAAAGCGCACATAGAAGTGATCATTACACTTAGCACAAATAAAGAGCTAATCTAGCACATGGAGGAGGGACCCGCTGGTTTAGGGGCCCCAGTGTGGTGGCAACATCTGCTTGTCTGATAAACGTATTGATGTGCCCAGGCTGTGCCACCTTCTCTTGCTTCCATGGTCCTGTGGCTGCCCCGGCGTCACACGTGTCCCCGCCAATGTCATTTGTCCAGCAGAGGGTAGCATTATTTTCTTCTATTCATTACCATCTCTGTTTTGATTTCAAGTCTTTTTTTTGTAAGCGACCTTTTTTTAAGTGACTGCTTTCATCCACTCCCAGTATAGGTCTGGTTTAAAGGGAACCTGAAGTGAGAGGGATATGGAGGCTGCCATATTTATTTCCTTTTAATAATGCACATTGCCTGGCTGTCCTGCTGATCCTCTGCATGCAGCAGATCAGATGTTTCTGTCTGAAGTCAGACTGGATTAGCTGCATGCTTGTTTCCGGTGTGTGATTCAGATGCTACTGCAGCCAAAGAGACCAGCAGGACAGCCAGGCAACTAGTATTGTTTAAAAGGAAATATATATGGCAGCCTCCATATACTTCTCACTTGAGGTATCCTTTAAGTAATCCACGGACTCCCCTTTAAGTGCCGATCATACTGTATTTGTAGTCGTTAGAAATAGTTCAACCCAAGTATGTTAGGCTAGCAACATGTCAAACAAGCTCATGTTCTGCTGACTGCTAAGACTAATTGCAAGCTTAGCTGCCCGGTGCCGATGGTATATACAGCGTAATGTGATGCCAATGACGAGTGTCTACATACAGAGTAAATGTCACTGCATTAAAAGCACAATAACAGATGCCATATAAAGTACATACATATTTCAAATGCTGGATTGTGGACATACTGTTTCCTTGAGACTTGTTCAGAGGGTTCCCAGTGGTGCGTTCGGGACTCTTCCGCGGACGAAAGAGCCTCTCCGTAGGGCTGTAAAAGGCAATATTCATCTTTCTTATGGGTGCGTTTAGAAAGCCTGCTTCCCTCCTTATATAGTCATTTCCATACGCCCAATACACGACTGGCTATTGCTTCTCGATAAGGCAGTTTCTGCACCCGCCTCCTGCTACGCTTTATGGCTCTATAGTTACGATCGCTCAACGTTTTATGACCGGAATGAACCCTGCTATGCCCATTGCTACTCTCATTATGTGACGGAAATGTCCACCGATCGCCCGCCTGGGGAAAACGCCAGGGTTATGAGTAAGTATAGCGCTGCTCTATCCCCCGCTGATATTGTGGTGATATTTAGTACTGCTCCACCTTCTGCCGATGAAATAACACCGTAGGGTACTGCTCCACCCTCTGCCCATTTAATGATGCCGCTTGATGCTGTTCTACCCTCCGCCCATTTACTGACGCTGAACGGTGCTGCCCCACCCTCCACCCATTTACTGACGCTGAACAGTGCTGCCCCACCCTCCGCCCATTTAATTACGCTGCTTGGTGCTGCCCTACCCTCCGCCCATTTACTGCCACTGAACGGTGCTGCCCCACCCTCTGCACATTTAATGGCGCCGCTTGGTGCTGCTCTACCCTCCGCCCATTTACTGACGCTGAACGGTGCTGCCCCACCCTCTGCCCATTTAATGACGCCACTTGGTGCTGCCCTACCCTCCGCTCATTTACTGACGCTGAATGGTGCTGCCCCACCCTCTGCCCATTTAATAATGCTGCTTGGTGCTGCCCTACCCTCCGCCCATTTACTGACGCTGATCGGTGCTGCCCATCCCTCCACCCATTTAATGACGCACTATTGTGCTACCCTTTCCTCCGCCCATTTACTGATGCTGAACGGTGCTGCCCTTCCCTCCGCCCATTTAATGACGCACTATGGTGCTACCCTTTCCTCCGCCCATTTATTGATGCTGAACGGAGCTGCCCCACCCTCTGCCCATTTACTGATGCCCTGTGGTGCTGCTCTACCCATTTAATGTTTCTAAACAGTGCTGCCCTTCCCTCCGCCCATTTAATGACGCACTATGGTGCTACCCTTTCCTCCGCCCATTTACTGATGCTGAACGGTGCTGCCCCACCCTCTGCCCATTTACTGATGCCCTACCCATTTAATGTTTCTAAACAGTGTTGCCCTTCCCTCTGCCCATTTAATGACGCCCTGTGGTGCTGCCCCACCCTCCGCCCATTTAGTGACGCTGAACAGTGCTGCCCTACCCTCAGCCCACTTAATGACAACCTACGCCGCTGCTCTACCTTCCGCCCATTTAAAGAACCTCACCCTCCGTCCATTTAAAGAAAACCTACGGATGTGCCGTACCCTTCGCCCATCGTACGGCGCCATTCAGCCCTCCACCAATGTGATGACGATGCATGGAGCTGCTCTACCAACTGCCAATGTACTGATGGCTGAATTAACTGTTAACAGTGTATACACTCCTCCCCTCCCCCCCACTGCCCACCAAGCTCTGCTCTAACTCCTCCACTGGCTCTGCTCTGGTTGTGCCACCGTAATAGGCCATCACTATTTATCATCGCAGAATTGACCGAGATGAGCAGCAAATGGGCCCGATCTTCCAAGTATCCAGAGTTGCCAATAAGCCTTCTCTAATGACTCAAGCACCACATACATTTCTTACAAGTAACCTAGACAACCTCGTCAGACACCCGCCCCTCTCCTCGTCAGACACCCTCCTCTCCACGTCACACACCCTACTCTCCACGTCAGATACCCTCGTCTCCTCGTCAGACCTCCATAGTGGCGTTTTCCCCTCACATTATATCGGGATCAGGACTGGTCTTGTCACCCCTGTGCGTTGCAACCTCTCTGCATCCCCCTGTGCGTCGCAACCTCTCCCCACCCCTGTGTGTCAAAACCTCTCTGCATCCCAGTGCGTCGCAACCTCTCTGCATCCCAGTGCGTCTCAACCTCTCTACATCCCAGCGCGTCGCAACCTCTCTGCATCCCCCTGTGCGTCGCAACCTCTCTGTCACCAAAAGTATTTTCCCATCCAGAAACAAGAAAACTCATTTCATGACAGCTTAAACCCCTAACTGCTCCGCTATCCGTATCCTATCATCGCGGAGCTTGCGGTTTCTGAAAATTACACGGCTGAGACAGATTGCAGGGCGTTTATCTGTGATTTGTCTTACAAGCACAAAACTAGTCATTTCCATGAATAGGAGATAAGAGAAATAAAACCGACAAAAACAAACACGAGAAGACGCGTGCACGCGATACCGGCTTTTATGTGCAGTACTAAAGAGTCTAGAAATGCATAATCTCCCCCAATGACAGCAGAAAAATCGCGCATCTGAAGTATCGGCAACACTGTAAGTCAAAACGCTACTTAAAAACAAAACCCACAAAAACTATTTTTCTTCGAGTCACAAGTCAGGAAAACTACGGGGACTACGAGTATAGGGAGAACAGTGACGCGGCGTCAAATATCAAACAGGCGTCTTCGCTGCGGACTCGCGCTTTCTGCGTTCTCGCTTGTCACCCTTAATCGCCCTCCGTCTTTTTGGCTTTAGAAGCTGTTTAGAACTTTAAAGTGGGCCTGAACTCTTGCACAGGACAGAAGGAAAACAGAGAAATGCACCCTGTGTGTATTTAGAGAGTTTAGACCAGGCATCGGCAAACTTGGCCCTCCAGCTGTTGAGGAACTACAAGTCCCACAATGCATTGCAGGAGTCTAACAGCCACAGTCATGACTCAAAGGCAAATGCATTGTGGGACTTGTAGTTCCTCAACAGCTGGAGGGCCAAGTTTGCTCATGCCTGGTTTAGACTGTGTAATTTCCCCCTCATCTGTGACTAATTACAACTGTAATCAGTAATCTACTCTGCCATGGTAGAGCGGCTAATTTGTTAACCCTATGTGTGCATCCATGAAAGCAGGAAGTGGACACACTGCAGATTTATTGCAGGATTTGTATCAGCTGTAACAAACGTTTTTCTTTGAATGTTATTATGCTGTTGCGTATCTTTTAGAGCAGAGAGGAAGTTCTGAGTTCAGGTCCGCTTTTAAAAACAGCCCAAAGACTGAAGCCTACTTTCAGTTATTCTGCACTTTAGAACATAAATAAGATGTATACGGGAATCTTTGTATTTGAATGATTATGTACGCTTTGCATATCCGCCTGAAAATGCTTTTTGTGTTACAGGCAGTTAAATCGGTTATCCCTTCCTAATCCGCAGAGGATGCAATTAGTACGGCTGACTGGGCCGCATAATAGCGTGTCATACTGCATTCCCGGCAGCGGGGGGAGCGAGGCAGCCATGTAGAATCTCATTGTGCAGTAATCCCCCCTCCCAGCGTCCGCAGAGGATTCTGGCGCAGCCGGGGGGTGTGCTGCACGCCGCGTTTGCAGGCGAAATTCCATTTGCTTTTGACCTTTCCGCAGCAGTTTGCTTTCAGAGTTAAAAGCAAGAGGATGGTAAAAGGTCAAAGCAAGATGTGTATCAAAGATCCGCCAGAAGCCATTTATCATGCGATCTACGTAAAACATCAAATGGCATAGTTAACAGGAAATTCCACGTTTGTTAGCGAAATCTCAATACTTTTTCAGGTCTCCTCACTGTATTAAAGGGAACCTGAAGATAGTAAAAAAAAAATAAAAAAAAAAAAATAAAGTTTCACTTACCTGGGGCTTCTGCCAGCGCACACATATGAATCCGCCCGCCGCCGGGAGACTTGGGTGCAGGAGATAGCCGGTATATGGCTGATCCTGCTGCTGCACAAGTCCTGGCGGCGTTAAATACTAATCCCCCTCCAGGTCCACGTGGATAGTGGGGAAAGATATAATTCTGCTTCCAGCTATTGCTGGTGGTCGAATTACAGTGTTTTAAAAGCAACTTCAGCTTCTGATGGCGCCGAAGTTACTCACTGTGCGCAGCTATAGCTGTAATTCCTATTACAGCCTATGGTGGCGCTGGCTGCGCTCAAATCTCCTGCCCTGTAATTAAACTGCTCGTCTGCCAGCCCCCTGCAGCCGCCCTGTGCCCGTGCCGTCCTATAAAAATCCTCCAGTCCCCCGCCTATTACATTGTTTGTGGGTGTGTTTATAAATGGCAGTTGGTGCTCACAGTGGATAACAACATAAATGAATTCTACGTTCTTTTTAACTTCTCACTTTGCAATGTATCGTTTTAGTTTTTTCCACCCTACTATCTTTCACTAAAGTTCTTCTTCAAAGCCAGGTACACACTTGCAATTGTGATTGGCCAATTACTGAACGATTTTACCCCCTCCACGTAGTAGGAGGGTCAACAGATATTAAATACTATAAGCCAATTGTGCAGGTGAACCCTCATACTACATGGAGGTGGAAAAATTGGTCAGTGATTGGCCAATCAAAATGTAAAGTGTGTACCAGGCTCCAGGGTGCAAGCACACATCCAGTTTTGATTGGTCAATCGTACCACCTCCATGAAGTAGGAGGGGCTAACAGATTTTGAATAGTATGAGCAGATTGCGTAGGTACGCTCTCATACTTCATTCATTGGCCAGACGAGATTGGATGTGTGTACGCACGCTAAATTGCATAAAGTTTGTGTAGCACCCGTCTGTACCGATGGCGATTTCATATGTACGAAAGTGAGATTTCCATTCTCTAAACCGAGTACCGAGTAAGAACGATGAATGATTCTGAGTCAATGCAAATGCGCGCTACTGGGAATTGGACTAATCGATAGATTCAAGACCTACTTGGTCTGGTTCCAAGTTGCCTAAAATTAACCCTTCATAAGCATGTCAGACATAGACCATCCTTTAAAGTACCCCTGAACTGGGATATAAAAAAAAAATGAATGAAGCCAATGGAAGGCTAGATGACCTCTTATCAGGTGTTCTGGCTGATCGGTATTCTGCCCTACCCCACCCCCCCCCCCCCCCCCCCCCCCCCCCCCCGCGCTCCATTTTCTTCATACTGGACAGGATCTTTAGTCAGACTAAAACTAGGCGGATCCTCCTAGCGTCTCACGTGCTTCAAGATTGCACAAGTGCAAATGCCAAACCACGCAAGCACGGAAAAGTGCTAGAGAAAAACATACCTGCCAACTTTTTGAGATGAGAAAGAGGGACAGTTAAGCCACGCCCCTGTCACTCCCCTGATCACGCCCCGGGACACACCCCTAGTCACACATACCATAAAGATTTCATAAGAAAAATGTTGTTTTATAACTCACACACACTGGTCCTTTCTATCCTGGTTCATTTACTTTAATATTAATATTTTAAAATTAGTAATCTATCAATTTAAAGGATGGGAATAAAGTTTAGAGCCAAACACATTTTTAGTAGAGAAATATATATATTTACATAGAAAGAGGGACAAAGTCCTGAAAGAGCGACAAATGAGGAGGAAAGAGGGACTGTCAAGGGACAGTTGGCGGCTATGAGAAGACGAGCGCACTATCAGTGCGCTGTGTAGTTCAGAATAGCTCCGCGCCTCTCAGAGGAACTTCCTGAAAGGGGCGGGGATTTAAATGGGGGGAGGGGGAACTGAGGTCAACGAGCAGCGGCAGGACACTTCTGAAAAGGTAATCTAGCCAACCATGGGTTTTCCAATAGCTTTTCTCCTGGTTCAGGGGTACTATAAGGTGCCCATCGAAAACACAATCTTGATTGTACAATCTTATCAAATCCAACTAGTCGAAGGGTAAATTGAGAGAATATACTTTGGATGGATGCTTCAGGTGTTCCCTAATGTTACATGAATGTGGCAAGATTGTACAATCAAGATTTTATCAGTAAAAGGTGCCTTGAAGGACCACGATCACAAAAATTGTAAAATTTAAAATACATGTAAAACAAATAAGTATGTTTCTTCCAGAGTAAAATGAGCCATAAATTACTTTTCTCCTATGTTGCTGTCACTTACAGTAAGTAGTAGAAATCTGACAGAACTAATAGGTTTTGGACTAGACCATGTCCCCGTGGGGGGGATTCTCAGGGTTTTCTTTATTTTCAAAAACACTTGGTGAATGGCAGCTGCTCTTTCCAACTGCCAAAAAAGTGTGCAGCGAGCAGGGAGGCTGGCCAGCATCTTTGTATAAATCCGTTTCAGGAAGTGTCTTTATAAAGAATAAAGACCATGCTGAGAATCTGCCCATGAAGAGATGGATTAGTCCAAAACGTGGCAGTTCCATCAAATTTCTACTTCCCACTGTGACAGCAACATTGGAGAAAAGTAATTTTACTCTGGGAGAAATGTACTTCTTATTTGTACATGTTTACATATATTTTAAATTTTTTCATAATTATGGTCTTTTAAAGTACCAAGGTATACAACGTGCAGATCATTGGGGGATCGGTCTGCCCCGTACGGTATAATGTAAACGCCTTGGCAGGCGGTGAAAATTCCAATATCCACGGTATGCAAAAAGTCTGAGGTCACCAACGCTTCGGTCACCCGCCTTCCCTGTAAAGTCACGACGTCATGGCTGGAGAACTTGGCTGATGATCTGAGAGATCCAGGGAACTATTCCATGCTTGTATCTCTGCTACTTCCCAGTGAAAGTTTTTGATTTATTTTTTTTTGTAAGGAAAAAACCCAAAGCCCTTTCTTGTGCTGTACTGGTTGGAAACGAGTCTTTGTAGAGCGTGTGGGACGTCCTCAGCACAGGATGTGGCCTTCTCCTCCCACCATCACCGGGTAGAACATGTCAGGAGAACATTCCCCAGCATCCTCTGGGACTTGCTGCGGACTGAGGGAGCTCCTCCCACTGTCGTTGTCTTTTCCTGTAAACAAATATACAAGACAGGTGTGTTTACATATTTACGGCACTGACCTGAAGAGCACAACTATGTCTCACGCTACGTGGAGTGGCAAGAGGAGGTCAGTGTGGAGGACAGTCAGTGACAAGACTATGTACTCTGTAATGTGCTGCAGAAGATGTCAGTGCTATATAAATACATAATAATAATATGGAAGGACATTACACTATGACTATGGTAGGATTAGAGTGTGAGCTCCTCTGAGGACAGTCAGTGACATGAGTATGTACTCTGTAATGTGCTGCAGAAGATGTCAGTGCTATATAAATACATAATAGTATTATGGTAGGACATTATACTATGACTATGGTAGGATTAGAGTGTGAGCTCCTCTGAGGACAGTCAGTGACATGACTATGTACTCTATAATGTGCTGCAGGAGATGTCAGTGCTATATATATGCATAATAATATGGTAGGACATTAGACTATGACAGGATTAGAGTGTGAGCTCCTCTGAGGACAGTCAGTGACATGACTATGTACTCTGTACAGTGCTGCAGAAGATGTCAGTGTTATATAAATAAATAATATGGTAGGACATTAGACTATGACTATGGTAGGATTAGAGTGTGAGCTCCTCTGAGGACAGTCAGTGACATGACTATGTACTCTGTAATGTGCTGCAGAAGATGTCAGTGCTATATAAATACATAATAATAATATGGTAGGACATTACACTATGACTATGGTAGGATTAGATTGTGAGCTCCTCTCTGAGGACAGCCAGTGACATGACTATGTACTCTGTAATGTGCTGCAGAAGATGCCAGTGCTATATAACTACATAATAATAATATGGTAGGACATTAGACTATGACTATGGTAGGATTAGATAGTGAGCTCCCCTGAGGACAGTCAGTGACATGACTATGTACTCTATAATGTGCTGCAGAAGATGTCAGTGCTACATAATAATAATAATATGGTATGACATTAGACTATGACTATGGTAGGATTAGATTGTGAGCTCCTCTGAGGACAGTCAGTGACATGACTACGTACTCTGTAATGTGCTGCAGAAGAGGTCAGTGCTATATAAATACATAATAATAATATGGTAGGACATTATTCCTATCATAGTCATACTGTAATGTCCTACCATATTATTATTATGTATTTATATAGCACTGACATCTTCTGCAGCACATTACAGAGTACATAGTCATGTCACTGACTGTCCTCAGAGGAGCTCACAATCTAATCCTACCATAGTCATAGTCCAATGTCCTACCATATTATTATTATGTATTTATATAGCACTGACATCTTCTGCAGCACATTACAGAGTACATAGTCATGTCACTGACTGTCCTCAGAGGAGCTCACAATCGAAATCCCTACCAGAGTACTATGTCTATGTATGTATCGTGTAGTGTATGCATTGTAGTCTAGGGTCAATTTTTTAGGGGGGAGCCAATTAACTTATTCGTATGTTTTTGGGATGTGGGAGGAAATCGGAGTGCCCGGAGAAAAACCCACGCAGACACGGGGAGAACATGCAAACTCCTTGCAGATGTTGACCTGGCTGGGATCCAGCGCTGCAAGGCAAGAGCGCTAACCACTACGCCACCGTGTTGCCCGTATTCCTACCATTGTCATAGTGTAGAGTGTGAGCTCCTGTGAGGACAGTCAGTGACATGACTATGTACTCTATAATGTGCTGCAGAAGATGTCACTGCTATATAAATACATAATAATAATATGGTAGGACATTACGCTATGACTATGGTAGTATTAAATTGTGAGCTCTTCTACAGAGTACATAGTCATGTCACTGACTGTCCTCAGAGGAGCTCACAATCTAATCCTACCATAGTCATAGTCTAATGTCCTACCATATTATTATTATGTATTTATATAGCACTGACATCTCCTGCCGCACATTACAGAGTACATAGTCATGTCACTGACTGTCCTCAGAGGAGCTCACAATCTAATCCTGTCATAGTCTAATGTCCTACCATATTATTATTATGTATTTATATAGCACTGACATCTCCTGCAGCACATTACAGAGCACATAGTCATGTCACTGACAATAATAATATGGTAGGACATTAGACTATGACTATGGTAGGATTAGAGTGTGAGCTCCTCTGAGGACAGTCAGTGACATGACTATGTACTCTGTAATGTGCTGCAGAAGATGTCAGTGCTATATAAATACATAATAATAATATGGTAGGACATTACACTATGACTATGGTAGGATTAGAGTATGAGCTCCTCTGAGGCCAGTCAGTGACATGACTATGTACTCTGTAAAGTGCTGCAGAAGATGTCCGTGCTATATAGAGTACATAGTCATGGCACTGACTGTCCTCACAGGAGCTCACAATCTAATCCACACTTTATAAAATGTCTATTTTTAGGTGATACACAATTGCAGACTTTGGTTGTATCAGAATAAAGTGAGGATTTTTGAAGGGTTACTGATGTGGAGTTTGTATTATTACACACGTCAATCCGTCATTCCTCCTCCTCCTCCCCAGTCCCTACCCCGGTAGCAACAGAATGTGATGTCAGCTACACAGCTGGCATGTCTCTGTACAGGCTGGCCCAGCAATGGCACCTAGGGGATCGGTCCCCAATCCTTGACGGGAGACATCAGTTGTCACACCTAGAACCGCCTTTAGAAGAAGGGGATGATCGACCACTAATTACACAATTTCCATATTTGATGCATCCATTCCTGAGAAATCCCCTTTGGAGAAGCCAGTCACATGACCCAGCCAGATACTTTAAATAATGCAGAAAACACAGAAATGTTATGCGCAGAACATCATGTGTAGCTAACTAATGAAACTTTCCACCACTTGCACTACATATCAGTTCACTGGATGACCTCTGCCCTTCACAGTAGATGAGCCCCATGGTGCGGACAAGTGATTAGCATTATTACTTTGCTGTATATTAAATGATATAAGGAAATTAACTGAGCCACAGAGCGCAATCCACGGGGCGGAGACACAACGCCGGACGTTATAGAGAATCGCAGCTCGTTAGTGTGGAACGTTTGGGAGATCGCGATGCCCTCATTGGGACGATATTGGTTTATACATATTACTGAACACGTGCGATAGCGGTAATTACTTTTGGTTGCTTTTTATGTACACAGCGGAGAGGTTATTGTTGTAGGCGGCTGTTTAGTGGGGACGCCACAATCAGTTTGATTAAAATCCAGACTTGCCGCCTGAGGATCTCTACATATTCTTTAAAGGCACAGAAATTGCCGGTCGAAGCTTTAGAGAGGAGTTGTCAGCCATAGTATCTCGGGAAAAAAAAACCCCTCATATATAAGTAGATAAATAATTGCTATACTTGCATAACTTATGTATTGCACTGTCCACAATTTGATTTTAGTGATTTTTCTACAGTAAAAAAAACATCCTTCTTAGCATTTCCCAATTTAACTGTGGCTATTTTGAAGCCAATCCTGCTTTAATTTCCTCCCTTAAGCTGGCCATACACTGGTCCGATTTGACGCCGTTTCGACAGCAGATTCGATCACTGGGATCGAATCTGCTGCCAATCGTTCGCGCTACACGCCGAATTTCGATCCATTTCGTTCAAGTGCCCGACGACCGACGCAATAGAGCGGCAATACATTACCTGCTCCGCCGGCGCGACTACCCCCGGTCACCGCTGCTCCGTTTCCGCTCTGGTCTCCTGCATGCTTCAGTTCCTCCTGCCCGGCAGGAAGTTTAAACAGTAGAGGGCGCTCTACTGTTTAAACTTCCTGCCGGGCAGGAAGAAGTAAAGCATGCTGGACCTGGAGACCAGAGCGCAGACGGAGCAGCGGTGACCGGGAGGACTCACGCCGGCGGAGCAGGTAATGTATGCGGGCATGCGGGCGGGGGGAGCAGCGGCAGCACCACCACCACAACAGATTGTGAACGGTTTCAGGCTGAAATCGGTTCACAATCTGTTTGCAGTAAAGGTAGACATACGATCCCTCTCTGATCAGATTCGATCAGATAGGGATCTATCTGTTGGTCGAATCTGATGGCAAATCGACCAGTGTATGGCTACCTTAACTCTCCCCTGCCTGATTGTGTATGCATTGCACTTTCTATAGTGGAGGGCGGGCATTGTCTCAGCATGAGAAATATTGGCCAATCGGAGAGGAACAGAGGTGTGTGTGTGTGTGTGTGTGTGTGTGGGGGGGGGGGGGGGGCGAGATAACAGGAGGGAAAGAGGCTTCAGCCAATCGGGCTGCATTCGTTAAGTCGGAGGGGAAATAAAGAAGCAAAAAAGGACAACCCAGCATGCCCTGCAACTTCCTTTGTGCTTCAATGTACCAACTAAGTCAGGTAATCTGGGGAACGATCATTTATCAACAAGAAAAGTAATAATGATTTTAACTTTTGGATTGCCTGGTTAGCATCCTTATTACTGGTTTACCAGATAAAAATAAAGAATTGATTTGTGATTTTATGCCCGACAGTTACTCTTTTTAAGCGTGAGTTTCAGGCACACATTATGTCCTGGAATTAATGCTGAGGGTGGTTGAAATGAGCTTTCTGATAAATTAGCTTAATTTCAGTTTATATACAGTTGCCATTAAATTTTCCCGCAAGCCAGTGTTATTGGCATCTGATGGACCATCAATTAAAGTGGCGATATTTCTCTATAAACACGGTAATGGTCACTAAAGTGCTGCAAAATAACAGGAATGTGGCGCGTGCACAAAGGGGGAACTGTACTGAAAATAACATAATGCACAGAATTGCTTATCTGTCTGAAAGGTGGACATCGCTGGGACCTCCCATGGAAATGTCAAGTGTGTGGTGTCCCTCAAATGACGCACCACTGGGCATATAGGCCTCGATTCATAAAGCATTACCTCATGCGGTAATGCTGAAAACAGCAGACTTTACCGACCACTTAGCAAAATGTCAATTCATAAAGGCTGTTACCGCATGAAAAGCTGACATTACCGACCAGGGAGATAAATTACCGACTTGGCTGCAGTTACCGACAACACATGTCAGTAAATTGTCAGCAAATGTCAATTCATAAAGCCTGCAACAAGCGGTAAGCCTGGCGGTAGTTACCGACACCTCTGGTGAGGTCTTAACAAGTTACCGACAGCTCTGACAGCTCTGATTAATGCAAAGTGCAGAGAGCCGATGTCTGTTTGAGTCATCTGTGGAGAGAGCCAGAGAGCCCTCTGTGTGAATCATTTCAGCAGGCAGGGAAAGACTGTGTGACTCATCTGTCTGAGTCATCAGTGGGAGAGCCAGAGAGAGCCGTCTGTGTGATTCATTTCTGCAGGGCAAAGAGGGAATCGAGACACTGCTCTACTCTACCGCTCAATGGGTTGCGGTAATTTACCGACCTCCAAGGGCAGCTGGGGAAATCTTTATGAATTAGCACACAGACCGGGAAAATACCGAGTGCGGTATTTTCCCGACAAGATTTTGTTTATTGCACTGCTGTTTATGAATCGAGGCCATAGTGGGGACACTGTGGGGGTGACTCAGTAGTGACTCCGGTGTAAGCCGAGACCTCCACTTTTGGGCCACTTTTTTGGTCCCAAAAATTAGGCTTATACTCGAGTACATCTAACAAGTTTGAGATCGGAGAGAGATCTGTTGGCCGCCATAAACTGCAGGCTGATTCCTGATGGATTTCAGCATAAATCTTTTTAAGAATTGGCCTAGTGACGTTGCATAGATGACCGCGTCCCTCCAAATGTACATGTACCCCCCCCTCCCCCCCCACACCTGTGCGTTATTACTTTGCCTGTCTGCCGCTGTCTCTGCACTCTTGTTCCTCATTCGACCCCCATGAGGTTGGTGGCGTATTGCACGTGGGGCACATGCGCGGATTGTTAATTGGGCATGCTCGTGGTGGCACTGATTTTCATCAGATTTCATAGTAATTATCGAACTCGATAGTCGATCGGCTGCGAAGTCTAGACATGTATGGCCACCTTTAGGGCTGTAGTGATTTTTGCAGTCTTTCCTGAAGTGATTTCTGGCAATTTTGAAGTATCTTTGCAAATTGCAATTCACAGCACTAGATTCATTAGCGTAAAGCTTTGAGTGAAGCAAATGGTTTTGGCTAGTAAACGCACAGTGAAATCGCTTTGTACAGCCATTGAAAAGCGATTTTGCAGCGATCCTATACTTTGTATTGAAGCACAAACGCTCCCCAAATGCTGTGGGCACCACAATCGCGATTTCTGAAAAATCTCTATGGCTACGGTGGGATCACCTTCATTGACTTTCATTAACCTAGCACTTTTGGAATTGCCGGCCATTCCTAAACGCTTTACACAGAAGGGGGTAGGGGTGGCAGTGCAGGGAGCAGAAGGGATACAGGAGGTGGGGGGGGGGGGGGGACAGTGCAGGGAGCAGAAGGGATACAGGAGGTGTGGGGGTAGGGGTGGCAGTGCAGGGAGCAGAAGGGGTGGGGGGAGGGCAGTGCAGGAAGCAGAAGGGATACAGGAGGTGTGGGGGTAGGGGTGGCAGTGCAGGGAGCAGAAGGGGTGGGGGGAGGGCAGTGCAGGAAGCAGAAGGGATACAGGAGGTGTGGGGGGGTGGCAGTGCAGGGAGCAGAAGGGATACAGGAGGTGTGGGTGGAGGGCAGTGCAGGGAGCAGAAGGGGATACAGGAGGTGGGGGGGGGAGTTCAGGAAGCAGAAGGGATACAGGAGGTGTGGGTGGAGGGCAGTGCAGGGAGCAGAAGGGATACAGGAGGTGGGGGGGGGGGGGGACAGTGCAGGGAGCAGAAGGGACAAAGGAGGTGGGGGGGGGGGGCAGTGCAGGGAGCAGAAGGGACACCGGAGGTGTGGGGGAAGGGGGCAGTGCAGGAAGCAGAAGGGACACAGGAAGTGGGGGGGAAGGAGCAGCGCAGGGAGCAGAAGGAACGCAGGAGGGAGGGGGCAAAAGGGACAACAATAAGAATTCTGTCTGGATTATGTATCATAGAAACAAACTAAAGCTATGTACATAATTCTGGCTGAGAGGAGAGCATATAAATGTTTTTTTTTAAAGACATTGGGAATTGAGTAATAAGTTAGATTGACACCTTGAGAAATGCAATTCCCCTCATACACAGCCTGAGCCAAGCGAGGGAACATGATCTGATTGCAGAGAGCCTGCATCGATTTCTGCTGATCCCTCATAACCGAGAGACGCTCAGCTTCAGATGAAGGAAAACGATATTTGGTTTCTAAATTGTAAATCAGGCCTGAAGTAAACAAGACTGGAAACTAATCAAGTCTAATCCAGGATTAGTTTCCAAACAGGATGAAAGCATAAAGTGATGGCCGGTCATCAAAGTCAAATACCGTGATTTCTCGGAGATTAACGCTCGCTGCCTGCGTGCCGCGCTACTGGCGGGGAGATTTACAGCGCACCTGTAGTGAGAGGTATATGGAGGCTGCCATATTTATTTTCTGTTAAACAATACCAGTTGCCTGGCTGTCCTGCTGATCTCTCTGGCTGCAGTAGTGTCTGAATAACACCTGAAACAAGCATGCAGCTAATCCAGTCATACTTCAGTCAGAGCACCTTACTATGCATGCTTGTTCAGGGGCTATGGCTAAAAGTATTAAGCAATCCATACACTTATAGATTTGCAGCAGATTCGACCATCAGGTAGATTTCTGTCAGATGCCTTTTAGGTCGAATCTGACAGGAATCTATCTGATGTGTGCCACACACTAGGAACAGATTTCCAATAGATTTCAAAGTGAAATCTATTGAAAATCGATCGAAATGCAGCGTTGCACTATTCGATCCAATGCAACCCTATGGGCTGCTGCCAGCAGCTGATTGACCTAGATTTTCCGTCAGGACCGATCAAGCAAATCGTTCGACATTGGTCAGAAATCGTTTGATTGCGTAATTGATCATGCTTCCTGCTGCACGGTGGCGTAGTTGTTAGCTCTCTCGCCTTGCAGCGCTGGGTTCCTGGTTTGAATCCCAGCCAGGGCACTATCTGAAAGGAGTTTGTATGTTCTGGCCGTGTCTGTGTGGGTTTCCTCCGGGCAGTCTGGTTTCCTCCCACATCTCAAAAACATACAGATACGTTAATTGGCTTCCCCCTAAAATTGGCCCTAGACTACGATACATATACTGCATGATACATACAGAGACATATGACTATGGTAGGGATTAGATTGTGAGCTCCTCTGAGTGACAAGACAATATACTCTGTACAGCGCTGCAGAAGATGTCGGCGCTATATAAACACTAAATAATAATAATGTAAAATTGCCAGATGTATGGCTACCTTTACATTCACAGGATCAGGGAGACAGCCAGGCGAATCCGTCCACTAGCCATGGGCTAAGGTGCTAATGCAAAATATCGGCTATTGGGCGCCAAAAGAAGAAATCAGGGCATCCAATAAATACCGGGCCCATCAAACCAAAATTTTTAATTTTAAGAATGAGTGTTTTGAAAAATGTTGTTTTGAAAATAGATTTGACAATTATTTTGTAAATTATCGTTTTAACTTGTTTTTTTTAAATCATTGTGAAATATATTCTCTTAGAACTGTATCGCTTTAGGATTAGATGCCAAGAAAGGGGTGGTTGTCTTATGGGTATGCACCACCAGGGGGGGGGGGGTCTAAAGGTGCGTACACACATGCGACTATAGTCGTTTGAAATGATCGTTCCCCGATCCTTTCAAACGACGATCGTTTGAAAAAAAGCAGTCAACGACCATGTAGTCTAACGACGGACGAGCTAGATGGTTAAAAACGAATGATCTAGCTTGGTGGATTTTTCCCAACGACGATCGTTTGCAAAAGTAGTACATCGTTGGAAACGATCGTTTGTACTAGGCTTGACATGCGCATTTCACTATTTCTCCCTGAAACTTCTCATTTTTATGCGCAAGCGCAATAGTTGCTTTACGTGATGTAACGTTCCTACTAACGATCAGATCGTTACACACATTTGAAAACTAACTTTACTTAGGTCGCTCTTTCATCAATTAAAAGTTTGTTCGTCGTTGGCAACGAACAATCGTTGTCGCATGTGTGTACGTAGCATTAGGGTTAGGCACCTTCAGGGGGGGTCTTAGGGTTAGGCACCACCGGGGGGAGGGGTTAAGGTTAGGCATCAGTAGAGAGCGGGTTCTGTGTGAGAGTAGGGTTAGGTTTAGTTGTAGTAAAATATTAATTTACCAATGTTTTACTATGCTTATTACCAGTGTAAATATATTTTCATTGTTATAGATGATATTTTGCAATTCCGGCTTCACTTTTTATTACAGTTGTTTTAACATATTTATTATTCTTTCTCCAATAAAGATGAAGAAACGATGACAAAATTGTTTCAGTGTTTTAAAATTTCAGCTACACCCCGCGCCCTTTTTTCCTGATGCCCTTATTTGATGTATGCCAGCGTGGCAGCCAGCATTGCACCACTTAAGGACCGGGCTCTTTTTTCCTGATCTGTGCTGCGGGGGCTCTCCAGCCCAAAGCATAGATCAGATTTGTAGCATGGCGATCAGACTCCCCCCCCCTTTTTTCCCCACTAGGGGGATGTCCTGCTGGGGGGAGTCTGATCGCCGCCGGCTATCTGTGATTTGCGGGGGGGGGGGGGGGGGGCTCCTCAAAGCCCCCCTCTGCAGCGATTTCCGCCCTCTCTGCCCTTCCCTCTCTCCCCCTTACGTTGTGGGTTGCGCAGGACGCATATCCGTCCTGCGCCGGATAGGATAGGCTTCAGCCTATCAGATGCCGCGATCCCCGACCAATCAGAGGCTGGGGATTGCCGATCTCCTTTACGGCGCTGCTGCGCAGCAGCGCCGTATGATGTAAACAGCAGGGATTTCTTCCCCGCGTGTTTACATTTACCCTGCGAGCCGCGATCAGAGGCTCGCAGGCTGTTCACGGAGACACCCTCCATGAACTGACATGGAATGGACATGGAGCGGCCATTTCCATGGTAACACCACTTTGACCTGCCGACGCCTATCGGCGTTAGGCGGTCGTTAAGTGGTTAAAGCAACAACTATACTATATCACAGGAAAAAAAACAACACATTTATAAATAGATAAACACTTGTTCTACTTACATACGTATTGCACTGTCCACGTTTTGTTTTCAGTTAATTTTACATAGTAAATGAAGAGAATTCTGTTTCAGACATTTGCCAATTCCCTCTGACTAAATGATGTCATTTACGCTCTTACTTTTTTTCCTCCTAGAAACTGCACTGTCATATCTAGCTTGCTTTGTAAACACATGTGAGCACAGCATAGATCGTATTTCAGCAGCTCCCTGAACTGCCCTCAGCCAATCAGCGAGGAGCAGGAATATGGGAGGGGTGATGAAAATCTTCCTTCTCCTCGGCAATGGAACAAATAGAGCCAGGCTGACTGAGATAAGATTTATTACAGCAGAAACATTTCTGAATGGATTGGAGTGCTTGAAAAGCAGGGTCAGGTTTCAGGCTGCATAATGAACATAGAGCAGTGGGTAAATTGAATTTGATTTTGAGGCTGCCATATTTATTTCCTTTTAAAGAGGGATTATCACCTCAGGTTCCCTTTTGATTTCCTACCTGGGGGACATCTTCCACAGATAAAAGATACAGAATCTGCCCGTGTCCTTCACATGTTGCCACAATGTACCGCCACTCATATCTGCTCTAGTTTGGGCTTCAGTCTCACTTAGACGTGGAGCTGCCAGAGATGACATGTGCACCGAGTGTGGAGCGGTTACATGCAATAAAATATTATGTTTAGCTCTAGGAGACAAATGACTATTACATTACACCGCTGTTACAGTAATGACAGGCTTGTAAGATGCTTATCAGTTTAATAATCCTGCTCGAGTCAATTTCAGGATCTCATGGTTCCTTGTCACGGCGGCTGACAGTCGGGAGTGATAGAACGCAGGTGCGTTTACTGCCGAGCCGGTGGAAGGTAATACTGAAAATACCTTAAAATAATCAGATCGTAACCGAGATAGGCCTGCCATGAAATGAAGACACCGGCAGACTCCATTAACTTCGGTTTTCCTTTCCAGAGTAAAATGGACGAGGCTTCTAAACCCGGAGATGATTCCAGCTGTGGAATCGACATTAATCTTTCAAATGAGACCTTCACAATCTGGTCCACCAAATTATTCTGTGAAGTAGTTGTTGGAAGAACATAATTATCAGGAGCGGTTAACACAGGGGTGCATGGATTAATGGAAGATTCAAGACCCAATTACTTCAGTGTAGATGTAAACAAACAAGATATGGGTACATCATTCACTGACAATAGTGTCCTTCTCAAGGCTGACTGAAGACAATGGCCTCCCTACTGGAGCTGTCTGAAGACAATAGTCTTCATCAGGACTGTCTGAAAGCAACTGCATCCTTATCAATGCTGTCTGAAGACAATGGTGTCCTCATTGGAGATCCAGTTACTTCAGTCTAGACTTGAACAAGCACTATATGGGTACATTATTCATGGACAACACCATTCATATCAGGACTGTCTGAAGACAATGATGTCCTCATCTGGATTTCTGAACTAAACTGTATCCTCATTAGGTCTGTCTAAAGACAATGGTGTCCACAATGAGGTGTCTGAAGACAATGGTGTCCGCAATGAGGTGTCTGAAGACAATGGTGTCCACAATGAGGTGTCTGAAGACAATGGTGTTCTCATTGGGCTGTATGAAGATAAGGTGTCCACAAGGAGGTGTTTGAAGCCAATGTTGTCCACAAGGAGTTGTCTGAGGAAAGCTTCAATGAGGACATTGTCTTCAGACAACTCCTTGTGGACAACATTGCCTTCAAACATCTCATTGTGGACACCAAAAGTTCGGCAAATCGGGCGAACTGCTATAGACTTCAATGGGCAGGTGTATTTTAAAACCTATGGGGACTGTTTCTGGCCACAAAAGTGATGGAAAAGTTGTTTCAGGGGGCCTAACACCTGGACCATGGCATGCTGGAGGGGGATCCATGGCAAAAGTCCCACCAAAAATTACGTAGTTGACGCAGAGTTGTTTTTTAATCTCTAAAAGGCAGCAATCATGGTACATTACTAAATTTGGGAATTAAGTGCTTTAAAATGTCTGGCATGCGTACAGGGCGATAAGGTGTAAGGGTTAGGCCGGGTTCACACTGACAGATGAAACGCCACGTTTAACACACAGCAAACAACCGCAAAGAGCTTTATTGATTACGTCAGTTGAGCATATCTTTGTTTTTACTAGTTTACACCTCCAGGACATAAATGTTAGTCCTCTCTGCAGCAGTCTTTGTGTGGTGGTGTGCAATGGCCGCCGTGCTTGTGTGCACATTCGTGGGAGTGCAGGCGATCGTGGCTTTCAAGCCTCTATGTTCAGGCTGAGGTAGTTCATTGACAGTTACAGTAAGTGACCAAAAAAACACTGATTCTGAGCTGAGACCTTATACCGCGGGCAGTAGTGGATACTAGATGCCAGTAGTGGAGGTGAAGGATTATTGGGTTATGGTTTGTGCACTACTAGGACCATAAGACCTGTCTCCAACAGCTAACTTGTGCACTGGCCACAGAAGAGCAATACAATAGCAAGAAAAACAATGCATCAGCACTAAGAAGGACTATGTTCAGGACAATGCGGTAACAGCAAGAAATTCCACTGGAGACACAGAACACAGGCCTACCTAACGCTCTCCCTATCAGCAGCACACTCTCCCTGATCTGCCTAGCACAGACTGCAAAATGGCTCCCGTGCTGGCTTTCTGAGAGGGGGGGGGGGGGGGGGGGCGGTCCAGGTGGGAGGGACAGCTGATTGGCTGCCATGTGTCTGCTGACTCTGGGATGAGAGGTCAATTTTTGGCTCCATTTTAATGTATAGGGGGCAGGTCGAACACGCCAAGTGTTTGCCGATGCGAACACTCCTTTTTCGCCGCAAACTATTCACCAGGCGAACAGTTTGTGCCATCTCTATCGGACACTACTGATGGCTGGCAGTCCTGCCTTTCTTAAGCCAGTAGAAAGAAAAGCTCTGGTCTCCTAGAATGCTCTGGGCGGGGGGAATTCTGCACGATAAACAGCCTAGGCTAAGCCTTAGTAGGAGGGCGGAGCTACTACTCACCAATATTTAGATAAGACATGTTTCTGATATTGAAACCAGGAAAATGACCATAAAAGCGAGTATCCTGAATAATTTACTGCATGTCACTACAGGGCCTCTTTCAAATCTTTCTTTTTTATTGTAAAGCACTGTATTTTGGAAGCCAAGCTCTGATCAGCATGGTTCATACTTGCTATAAAAACATATTCGTGTGATATCTTTTTAAAGCTCCACTTGAACGAAAGAAGCGGATCCTACGTTAAAAATTGGATCCGCTCCCACTTGTTCAAGACTCGGACTGTGCAGGAAAATGTGTCCAATGAAAGCCTATGAGAATGGACACTGTCCGCTCTCACTAGGCTAGTCGCCCCATCCGCGTTGCACATTTTGCCTGCATCCTGTCCCTGCCGTGATGTCATACACACATGTCCCGCCCCCCCATCACCACTGCTCGGTCCCTTCTAAACAGCCCGGTTGCCAGGGGATCTCCATTCAGCTGCAAAAGACCAATGGAAATCCGCAATAGCAACAGGGAGAATTCTCATTGGTTCATCTTAGTTACTAGGGGAGAATTGGCCTGCTTCTGCCTATGGAGAGCACTGTGCTTCTGCCGGCCTCCGGAAGGGACTGAGCGGCGGTGTTGGGACAGGTGAGCGGCGATGCATACAGACCAACGTGGCCAACGGACATGGAATGCACTTACCGTTTCTGCTCTGCATCTGCACAAGTGTGAACCGACCCTTAGGTCCAAATCTTAGCCAAAGTGCGCCCCCTGCACAGAGTTTTTATACTGCCACATTTGTGAGGGTTTCTATCGATGAAAATTTTAAAGGACAACTGTAGCGAGAAGGCTTTGTAGGCTGCCATATTTATTTCCTGTTAAACAATACCAGTTGCCTGGCAGCCCTGCTAATCCATTTGGCTGCAGTAGTGTCTGAATCACACCAGAAACAAGCATGCAGCTAATCTTGTCAGATCTGACAATGTCAGAAACACCTGATCTGCTGCCTGCTTATTATTATGGCTAATAGTATTAGAGGCAGAGGATCAGCAGGATCGTCAGGTACCTAGTATTGTTTAAAAGGAAATAAATATGACAGCCTCCATATCCTTCTCACTTCAGGTGTCCTTTAAGCGGGTATTGGCCTGCAACCAGCAATAAGAGTGAATCTTGCGTTGGAAGCAGATTGCACCAGCCTCATCACTGGCACGCAGCAGAGCGAGACTCGCAGATACGTGAGAAGATTATTAGGCGATTACAGCAAGAACTCCTCTCCCGCTGGATGTAAATATTTGTAGATTACAGATAAAACCGTTAATAAACCGCAAGCTTTCTGGATAATCCCCGAAACTGAGCTAGAGACATAAATATTCATTGTTCTGGCTGGATTGTGAAGCAGGTTGCTGGTTTATTGACGGGTGGGGAAACGATCAGTTCCCTGGATATCCCTGATTTACTGGCGGGTGGGGAAGCGATCAGTTCCCTGGATATCCCTGATTTACTGGCGGGTGGGTGGGGAAGCGATCAGTTCCCTGGATATCCCCGATTTACTGGCGGGTGGGTGGGGAAGCAATCAGTTCCTTGGATATCCCTGATTTACTGGCGGGTGGGTGGGGAAGCGATCAGTTCCCTGGATATCCCTGATTTACTGGCGGGTGGGGAAGCAATCATTTTCCTGGATATCCCCGATTTACTGGTGGGTGGGGAAGCAATCAGTTCCCTGGATATCCCTGATTTACTGGCGGGTGGGGAAGCGATCAGTTCCCTGGATATCCCTGATTTACTGGCAGGTGGGGAAGTGATCAGTTCCCTGGATATCCCTGATTTATTGGCGGGTGGGGAAGCGATCAGTTCCCTGGATATCCCTGATTTATTGGTGGGTGGGGAAGCGATCAGTTCCCTGGATATCCCTGATTTACTGGCGGGGGTGGGGAAGCGATCAGTTCCCTGGATAGCGCTGATTTACTGGCAGGTGAGGAAGCGATCAGTTCCCTGGATATCCCTAATTTACTGGCGGGTGAGTAGGGAAGCAACTAGTTCCCTGGATATCCCTGATTTACTGGCGGGTGAGGAAGCAATCAGTTCCCAGGATATTCCTGATTTACTGGTGGGTGAGTAGGGAAGCAATTAGTTCCCTGGATGTTCATGATTTACTGGCGGGTGAGGAAGCGATCAGTTCCCTAGATATCCCTGATTTACTGGCGGGTGTGTGGGGAAGCGATCAGTTCCCTAGATATCCCTGATTTACTGGCGGGTGTGTGGGGAAGCGATCAGTTCCCTGGATATCCCTGATTTACTGGCGGGTGGGGAAGCAATCATTTTCCTGGATATCCCTGATGTACTGGTAGGTGGGGAAGCAATCATTTTCCTGGATATCCCCGATTTACTGGCAGGTGGGGAAGTGATCAGTTCCCTGGATATCCCTGATTTACTGGCGGGTGGGGAAGCGATCAGTTCCCTGCATATCCCTGATTTACTGGCGGGTGGGGAAGCGATCAGTTCCCTTGATATCCCTGATTTACTGGCGGGTGAGGAAGCTATCAGTTCCCTGGATATCGCTGATTTACTGGCGGGTGAGGAAGTGATCAGTTCCCTGGATATCCCTGATTTACTGGCGGGTGGGAAAGTGATCAGTTCCCTGGATATCCCTGATTTACTGGCGGGTGGGTGGGGAAGCGATCAGTTCCCTGGAAATCCCTGATTTACTGGCAGGTGAGGAAGCGATCAGGTCCCTGGATATCCCTGATTTACTGGCGGGTGAGTAGGGGAGCAACTAGTTCCCTGGCTATCCCTGATTTACTGGCGGGTAGGGAAGCGATTAGTTCCCTGGCTATCCCTGATTTACTGGGGGGTGGGGAAGCGACTAGTTTACTGGATATCCCTGATTTACTGGCATGTTGGGAAGCGATCAGTTCCCAGAATATCCCTGATTTACTGGCGGGTGAGTAGGGAAGCAATCAGTTCCCTGGATATCCCTGATTTACTGGCGGGTGAGGAAGCGATCAGTTCCCTGGATATCCCCGATTTACTGGCGGGAGGGGAAGTGATCAGTTCCCTGGATATCCCCGATTTACTGGCATGTAAGGAAGCGATCAGTTCCCTGGATATCCCTGATTTACTGGCAGGTGGGGAAGCGATCAGTTCCCTGGCTATCCCTGATTTACTGGCGGGTGTGGAAGCGATCAGTTCCCTGATTTACTGGCGGGTTGGGAAGCGATCAGTTCCCTGGATATCCCTGATTTACTGGCAGGTGGGGAAGCAATCAGTTCCCTGTATATTCAACCTACTCCCTGTCTATGCCTAGCACAGTATTACAACATTAAATAAACAAGACAAACAACTCTGTAATAACTGATTTTTAAAAATGTGTATTCACCAAATTGCATCAACACACCTATATCTATACAGAGTGTTCTATTATATTGCACACGCCCCTTACACCTTTAAATCAACCCTTAGCATGATCCCATGGGATATTTTACACAACAGTGCTGGTAGCTTCAATTTGATATTTATTATTGCACTGTCCCTTTGATGATTTAATCAGGAACTTCTTCCTATATCCTTCTGAGGTAGATGTTTAAAACTATCCAATAGTTATTGCTGCAAAATAGGGTTTTTACTAAATGAGTGATAGTATAAAGATCCGCAAGAAAAAGAAGTCCATAAAAACAATTTTAGAACCATTCCTAGGAACCTTTCCGGAAATCACAGTCCTCCACGCTTTAAATGATTTATAACAGTCACTCAGAGTTTGAATAATCTATCAACCTTACCAGTCTGCGCAGCGTTTTGGGGCGAGGGCCGTTCGTGGGCGTCCCCACTTACTTTGTATAGGCTCCTCTAGCTCCCATCTATGAGGTAGGGTTGATCACTTGTAGCTGTCGGTCGTTCCTCTGCCGCGCTCTCCGTAGCTGTATTGCGCACTTCAACGGCTTGGAACGCCGACCTTCCGGGCTTCCGCATCAGTTCCTACGGTGGCTCAAGAGGTCCAAACTTAGCCGACACGTTTCACTCGTTTGCACGAGTTTTTTCAAGGCAAAGACCAAAGATTACAGATAAAACCGTTAATAAACCGCAAGCTTTCTGGATAATCCCCGAAACTGAGCTAGAGACATAAATATTCATTGTTCTGGCTGGATTGTGAAGCAGGTTGCTGGTTTATTGACGGGTGGGGAAACGATCAGTTCCCTGGATATCCCTGATTTACTGGCGGGTGGGGAAGCAATCAGTTCCCTGGATATCCCTGATTTACTGGCGGGTGAGGAAGCGATCAGTTCCCTGGATATCCCCGATTTACTGGCGGGAGGGGAAGTGATCAGTTCCCTGTATATCCCTGATTTACTGGCAGGTGGGGAAGCGATCAGTTCCCTGTATATCCCTGATTTACTGGCGGGTGTGGAAGCGATCAGTTCCCTGGTTATCCCTGATTTACTGGCGGGTGTGGAAGCGATCAGTTCCCTGGCTATCCCCGATTTACTGGCAGGTGGGGAAGAGATCAGTTCCCTGTATATCCCTGATTTACTGGCAGGTGGGGAAGAGATAATTTCCCTGGATATCCCTGATTTACTGGCGGGTGGGGAAGCGAGCTCAGTCAGTTCCCTGGCTATCCCTGATTTACTGGCGGGTGTGGAAGCGATCAGTTCCCTGGATGTTCCGCAGAGACTAAGCTGAGAACGGTGGTGAAGCATGCCACGTTTCAGATGGTCGTAATACATCTGATTTCATTAAACTAATAAACAGTGATGATGCACAGCCTCCATTATATGCAAAGGGGGAACAGCTCTACTTCTGCGTATTGGTGCCAATATTGTCTTTAGCGATAACATTATTAAAAATAAACACATGGTGAATGTTACATACTTACCTCACCATCAGTTCCTTTCAAAAGCTCAACATTTTCTTCTTACAACAATTCCTTCCTGTCAGAACTGAAATATATCAGTTGCTGTCAGTTATAACTGAAAGTACAACTGATGTGCAAGGTAATGTCCATGTTTACCTATGGCTCAAATGGGCGATATTACAGTTTAACCGTGTGTGGATCAGGAAGCTGTTATAGGGTAGTGGCCATTTTCAAAATGGAGGATGGAGAATTCCATTGATCACAGCGGACAAGCAGGAGAGGAGAAAGAGATTGATGAGTAGGCTACACGGGAGGTAAGTATGGACCTGTGTATGGTTATTCAGTTCAGATTCCCTTTAAAGTGTACCAGACCTGAAAGGATATACAAGTTTTATACCTGGGGCCTCCTCCAGCCCCATCCGCACGGCGCCATCCTCAGTCTTCTCTCTCTTCGGTACCGGGTCCGGCTGCCAGAGAGACATGTAGAGGGAGCACTTCTTTTGCCGCAACTGGCTGAAGTTACGAGACCCGTTACAACAGACTGAGAAGAATGAGGACAGCGGTGTGGGAGCGATCTGGGCGCACTGGGCTGGAGGAAGCGCTAGATCAAAGCCATTTTCAGAGCGATTTTCCAGGTGTTTTTGTTACAGAAGCTGTTCAGTAACAGCTGTACTGTAACAATATATGAAATCTGCTGCACAAAAATGCTCCAAAAATCACTAGGTATGCTTAGAAAATCGCTAGGCACATGCCTAGAATTGCCCTAGGAAAATCAATTAAAAAAGCGCTAAGCGTTTGCGATTATGCTAGTGCTTTTTGGTGAGCACTGGCCCTTACTACAATTTTTGTTTTTTTTCAGAATTGCACTCGCTGTCCTGCTGCGTATATATGAGCGCAGGCAAATTTGTATAGCAATGCCGCCACTACGCTCCCCGCGATTTGAGAATTCAAACTATTTTACTGGCATTTTTTTTTCTCCCGTGGGAAATCTCACACAATCGTGCCCTGCACTAGGCGGATCACGGCGGGATCATGGTAGTGGAAATAGAGAGAAATGTAATCCCATCGCAGCGTAATAGCGATCACGTTTTAGTTGAAAAGTGTTTTTGTTTTTTTTCCAGGGACTGATATTTGAGTTTTTGAGTGAAATTTGGAGCGATGGCGGTTTTTATGCAGAACTGAGCTCAAGATGGCCGCTCACCCAGGATGAATATAATGAAAATGATTTAACATTGGTGTCGGGCGCCAAATTATTTTTTTTATTCATCATGTATAGCGTGTAACCCCACATTAAAGCAAAGCTAAATTAAATAAACTTGGGATAATGAGTTGTATGTGTAGCACAGAAAATAATTAGAACATTAGTACCAAAGAAGAGAGTCTCATATTGTTTCCAGTACGGGAAGAGTGTAACTACCAGATAAAAATAAAGAATTGATATTTTATGCCCGACAAACAAGTAATAAGGATGCTAAACAGGTTAAAATCACTATTACTTTTCTTGTTGATAAATGATCGTTCCCCAGTTTACCTGACTCTTATTTGGTAATTTGCTGCATAAAGGAAGTTGCAGGGCATGCTGGGTTGCCTTTTTTTGCTTTTCTACTTCCCCTCAGACTTAACTAATGCAGCCTGATTGGCTGAAGCCTCTTTTCCGCCTGTTTTCCCCTCCCACACCTCTGTTCCTCTCTGATTGGCCAATATTTCTCATGCAGAGACAATGCACTTTCTATAGTGGAGGGCGGGCAATGCATACACAATCAGGCAGAGGAGAGTAAGGGAGGAAATGACATCAGGATTGGCTTCAAAATAGCCACAGTTAAAAAGGGAAATGCTAAGAAGGATGTTCTATTTTTACTGTAGAAACATCACTAAAATCAAACAGTGGACAGTGCAATACATATGTAAGTAGAGAAAGTATTTATCTACTTATGTGTGTTTTGTGTATGTGTTTTTTTTCTGTGATAGTATGGCTGACAGCTCCTCTTTTTTAAAAACAACTAGTATTCGCTAGTGGTCACTAGTAGTCTCTAAGGCCTGGTGCACACCGAGCGTTTTTTGAAGCGATCCGCAAACCGCTTCCGCCTGTGAAAACGCTTGGCTAATGTATCTCAATGGGATGGTGCGCACCGGCGGTTTGAGGATTATGGCAAACTGCAAACATGGCTCCTTCAGCACTTTTGCGGTTTGCAGAAGCGTTTCTGCCTCAATGTAAAGTATAGGAAAAGCGCAAACTGCTTTGAAAAACGCCAGATCAGAGCGGTTTTCCAGGCGTTTGTTACAGTAGCTGTTCAGTAACAGCTTCACTGTAACAATATATAAAATCTGCTACACAAAAACGCTCCAGAAAACGCTAGGCCTGTTTACAAAACCTCTCGAATGGCTCAGAAATCTGCTTCAGAAACCTCTAGCGTTTTGCAGATCTGCTAGAGGTTTTTGGTGTGCACTGGGCCCAAGTGTAGGGAAACCTGGAACATGCAGGCCCAGGCAGCAAGAGAAAAAGATTTAGCTACTTCTTGACATTTAAAAATCTGTGTATTGCAAATGAAACAATTGCTAACAAGGAGTTAAATCTCTTGATCTGAATTGATGGATCTCACTCATGTAGCCCAGGGATTATTCTCAGGATATTAAAGTTAGGAAAGTGGCCCCCTTAATATCTGCATAAAAGACCCCAAAACCTTCCTCTCAGCTTTCCTGGTGAAGTTAGGTGCCCGGCGGGCAGGTTTACGATCCGGGGGACATCCAGTTGGCAGAGTCTAAGCTGTACATGATGCAAGTATTCTGCCTGAATCTATTAAATATCTGCTGTGGGTATAGATGTGACCTCAGCCAGTGATGGATGCTCTGACCACAGGACCGCCACATCGGAGACGCAGGCTGGGTCAAGTGCTGAACTTTACCAGGAAATCCTAGAGGGGCCGAGAAGATCCTCAGAACTCAGGCACTTTATTTAGGTCTTTAATTCGATTAGCCCTTTTTCAAGCTGCATAACTTTGCATTCATAATTTAAATATCAGCTTAAAAGGGATCTGTAACGTAAAAAAAAAATCCCCTGGGGGGTACTCACCTCTGGAGGGGGAAGCGTCTGGATCCGATCGAGGCTTCCCCTGTCCTCCTCCGTCCCACGGTGGTCTTGCTTCAGCCCTCCGAACAGCGGGATGTAAATATTTACCTCCCCGGCTCCAGAGCAGGCGCAGTATCGGCTCTCCGCTCGGATAGGCGGAAATAGCCGATCGCTGTCGGGTCGCTCTACTGCGCAGGTGCAAGTCTCCTGCAGTCGCAGTAAAGCGAAACTGACTGAGAACGGCTATTTTCGCCTATTTCCGAGCGAAGAGCCACAACAGCGCCCCCTGCTGGAACAGGGAAAGGTAAATATTGCTCAGCCTGACAAATTGTCGGCTGTGCATTCCGTGGGCTGCAGCGAGACCGCCGTGGGACAAAGGAGGACGGGGGAAGCCTCGATAGGATCCGGAAGCCTCCCCCACCCGAGGTGAGTACCCCCCAGGGGAGGTTTTTTTTATTACAGAGTCTCTTTAATGCAAATTTTGTTGCAGTTTGTAATCTGACTGAAATGGGACCAGAGCGCCTGTAAGGCCATAGTGAGTATGGAATGCTGGCCTCTTGGTAATTTGGTGGTGGGACTGTTTGGGTGATGTCTCTCTTTCTTTAAGTTCCTTATATATATATATATATATATAGATAGATATTAGTTCAGATGGGGTTACAGATACATATATATATACAGTGGAGGAAATAATTATTTGACCCCTCACTGATTTTGTAAGTTTGTCCAATGACAAAGAAATAAAGTCTCAGAACAGTATCATTTCAATGGTAGGTTTATTTTAACAGTGGCAGATAGCACATCAAAAGGAAAATCGGAAAAAATAACCTTAAATAAAAGATAGCAACTGATTTGCATTTCATTGAGTGAAATAAGTTTTTGAACCCTCTAACAATAAAAGACTTAATACTTAGTGGAAAAACCCTTGTTTGCAAGCACAGAGGTCAAACGTTTCTTGTAATTGATGACCAAGTTTGCACACATTTTAGGAGGAATGTTGGTCCACTCCTCTTTGCAGATCATCTCTAAATCCCTAAGGTTTCGAGGCTGTCTCTGTGCAACTCTGAGCTTGAGCTCCCTCCATAGGTTTTCTATTGGATTAAGGTCCAGAGACTGACTAGGCCACTCCATGACCTTAATGTGCTTCTTCTTGAGCCACTCCTTTGTTGCCTTTGCTGTATGTTTTGGGTCATTGTCGTGCTGGAACACCCATCCACGACCCATTTTCAGTTTCCTGGCAGAGGGAAGGAGGTTGTCGTTCAGGATTTCACGATACATGGCTCCGTCCATTTTCCCGTTAATGCGATTAAGTTGTCCTGTGCCCTTAGCAGAAAAACACCCCCAAAGCAAAATGTTTCCACCCTCATGCTTGACGGTGGGGACGGTGTTTTGGGGGTCATAGGCAGCATTTTTCTTCCTCCAAACACAGCGAGTTGAGTTAATGCCAAAGAGCTCTATTTTGGTCTCATCAGACCACAGCACCTTCTCCCAGTCACTCACAGAATCATTCAGGTGTTCATTGGCAAACTTCAGACGGGCCTGCACATATGCCTTCTTGAGCAGGGGGACCTTGCGAGCCCTGCAGGATTTTAATCCATTGCGGTGTAATGTGTTTCCAATGGTTTTCTTGGTGACTGTGGTCTCTGCTAATTTGAGGTCATTCACTAACTCCTCCCGTGTAGTTCTAGGATGCTTTTTCACCTTTCTCAGAACCATTGACACCCCACGAGGTGAGATCTTGCGTGGAGCCCCAGAGCGAGGTCGATTGATGGTCATTTTGTGCTCCTTCCATTTTCGAACAATCGCACCAACAGTTGTCACCTTCTCTCCCAGCTTCTTGCTAATGGTTTTGTAGCCCATTCCAGCCTTGTGCAGGTCTACAATTTTGTCGGACATCCTTGGACAGCTCTTTTGGTCTTTCCCATGTTGGAGAGTTTGGAGTCTGCTTGATTGAGTGATTCTGTGGACAGGTGTCTTTTATACAGGTGACTAGTTAAGACAGGTGTCCTTAATGAGGGTGACTAATTGAGTAGAAGTGTCTAACCACTCTGTGGGAGCCAGAACTCTTAATGGTTGGTAGGGGTTCAAAAACTTATTTCACTCAATGAAATGCAAATCAGTTGCTATCTTTTATCTAAGGTTATTTTTTCGATGTTCCTTTTGATGTGCTATCTGCCACTGTTAAAATAAACCTACCATTGAAATGATACTGTTCTGAGACTTTTCATTTCTTTGTCATTGGACAAACTTACAAAATCAGTGAGGGGTCAAATAATTATTTCCTCCACTGTATATTTAGAGGTGACATTTGAGTTCAGGGGTATATACATATCACAATGGGTTGTTATAATGAGATGTGTCTTTGCTCCTTGATGCTGCTGTTTTTTCTCTCTCTTTCAGATGCTGGGGGGTCCCTAAGAGTCTGTGTGGAGATTTGGTTGCGGAGCAGGGGTGAGAGGTCTCTCTTAGATGATTGGCAGCTGTCTTTTAGAGCCAATTTTCAGCTGGCCAGTCACAGAGTGTTTCTCCTTAAACCTGTGATGCTCTGCCCATTTCTCCTCAGTCTCCAGTCAACCAAGCTGGAAGCACGGAAGCACCCACCCATCCCTTCTTTGTGTTTACTGTCGTAGCCGGATTGACTTTATTGGCGGTTAAAGTCACCCACGATTGTGGGTTGGCTAGCTTATTTTGGACTATTCTTGGAGGAAGTTATACTAGTCTAAAGACTGTATAGTTGTTGATTAAGTATCAGTTGATACCTGTGGTTATAAGTTGTTTATAATGTTATTGTTGATATTTTAATTTATCAGTTGAATAAACAATTAATATTAATTTATTATTTTAAACCACAATAAATATAGCCTACGGCCATTTAAATCCATGTCGGTTGTCCGTGTCTCATTAATCATATACTTGTTTCCTTATATGGTCCCTGCCACTTAAATTACTAAGGACATGGAGTTTGTATGCCCTCCATGAGGTCCTGCCCACACCTGAAATAACCAGTAAGTGAACTGGCTTCCCCAGATTTGGCTCTAGGATGTCTGGGGCCTTCAGACTGTGATTTTCCATCCCGTTACAGAATCAGGAAATGTGGACGCCTGCAGCAAACGGACTATTTGGGCATCCCATAGGCGCTAATGCAAAATATCGGCTATTAGGCGCCAAAAACTGAAATTTGAGTGCTAGGCCCGTGTAGCTGGAATTTTTAGTTTTGAGAATTATCATTTTGAAGTTTGATCTATCGTCGTGTGTATTTACATTATTTGTGGCTGAGGAAGAAGGGGGCTTTAAGGTGAGGCGTCAGGAAGTGGAGTTTTAGGGTTAGGCGTCAGGAAAGGGGGTTTAGGGTTAGGCATCAGGAAGGGGGGTTTTAGGGTTAGGCATCAGGAAGGGGGGTTTTAGGTTTAGGCGTCAGGAAGGGGGGTTGTAGGGTCAAGTGTCAGAAAGGAGGGTTTTAGGGTTAGGCATCAGGAAGGGGGGTTTTAGGGTTGGGCGTCAGGAAGGGGTTTTTTTATTGTTAGGCGTCAGGAAGGGGGGGTTTTCGGGTCAAGTGTCAGAAAGGAGGGTTTTAGGGTTAAGTGTCAGGAAGGGGGGTTTTAGGGTTAGGCGTCAGGAAGGGGGGTTTAGGGTGAGGCATCAGGAAGGGGGGGTTTAGGGGCAGGCGCCAGGAAGGCGGGTTGTAGGGTCAAGTGTCAGAAAGGAAGGTTTTAGGGTTAGGTGTCAGGAAGGAGGGTTTAGGGTTAGATGTTAGGAAGGGGGGATTAGGGTTAGGCGTCAGGAAGGGGGGTTTAGGGTTAGATGTTAGGAAGGGGGGATTAGGGTTAGGCGTCAGGAAGGGGGGTTTAGGGTTAGATGTCAGGAAGGGGGGATTAGGGTTAGGCATCAGGAAGGGGGGTTTAGGGTCAAGCGTCAGAAAGGAGGGTTTTAGGGTCAGGCATCAGGAAGGGGGGTTTAGGGTTAGGCATCAGGAAGGGGGGTTTAGGGTCAAGCGTCAGAAAGGAGGGTTTTAGGGTCAGGCATCAGGAAGGGGGGTTTAGGGTTAGGCATCAGGAAGGGGGGTTTAGGGTCAAGCGTCAGAAAGGAGGGTTTTAGGGTCAGGCATCAGGAAGGGGGGTTTAGGGTTAGGCATCAGGAAGGGGGGGTTTAGGGTCAGGCATCAAGAAGGGGGGTTTAGGGTTAGATGTCAGGAAGGGGGGATTAGGGTTAGGCATCAGGAAGGGGGGTTTTAGGGTTAGGCATCAGGAAGAGGGGTTTTAGGGTCAGGCATCAGGAAGGGGGGTTTTAGGGTCAGGCATCAGGAAGGGGGGTTTAGGGTTAGATGTCAGGAAGGGGGGATTAGGGTTAGGCATCAGGAAGGGGGGTTTTAGGGTCAGGCATCAGGAAGGGGGGTTTTAGGGTCAGGCATCAGGAAGGGGGGTTTAGGGTTAGATGTCAGGAAGGGGGGATTAGGGTTAGGCATCAGGAAGGGGGGTTTTAGGGTCAGGCATCAGGAAGGGGGGTTTTAGGGTCAGGCATCAGGAAGGGGGGTTTAGGGTTAGATGTCAGGAAGGGGGGATTAGGGTTAGGCATTGGAGGGGGTGGGTTCTGTGTGAGAGTAGGGTTAGTTGTAGTAAAATATTGGTAATATTTACCAGTCATTAGGACTAAGTATTTTTTCGTTTTCATTGTTATAGACAATATTTAGCGGCTTTACCACACGGCCTTTTTAATACAGTTGTTTTGATAAGTATATTATTCTAGAGCAGATAAAAATAAAGGAATGATAACATTGTTATATACAATATTTTGAAATTTCAGCTTCACCCGCAAACCTTTCTTTTTTTTTTTTTTGCGCACCGTTAGGCTGGCAATGCTCAGAGCAGAGATGTGGAGCTGTAGAGCAGCAGCAAATGTTGGATTCAGAAGCGCTTATTGCGGCATTTATTGCTGAATGTCTGCAGGTGTCAGCGGTAAGGAGAGCCAGTGTGAAGCCAGAACTCACCCTCCTTCGCCAGCCCGTTCCTGGTGTGTGTTCTGAAGGGCGTGGTCCTGGGCGGTGTGAGTGCCTGGGGCCCCGCCTGTATTGCGCACCTCTGTGTATGTCTGCTGGTCTCAGCAGTAAGGAGAGCCAGTGTGAAGCCAGAACTCACCCTCCTTCGCCAGCCCGTTCCTGGGGTGTGTTCTGAAGGGCGGGGTCCTGGGCGGTGTGAGTGCCCAGGGCCCTGCCTGTATTGCGCACCTCTGTGTATGTCTGCTGGTCTCAGCGGTAAGGAGAGCCAGTGTGAAGCCAGAACTCACTCTCCTTCGCCAGCCCGTTCCTGGTGTGTGTTCTGAAGGGCGGGGTCCTGGGCGGTGTGAGTGCCCAGGGCCCTGCCTGTATTGCGCACCTCTGTGTATGTCTGCTGGTCTCAGCGGTAAGGAGAGCCAGTGTGAAGCCAGAACTCACTCTCCTTCGCCAGCCCGTTCCTGGTGTGTGTTCTGAAGGGCGGGGTCCTGGGCGGTGTGAGTGCCCGGGGCCCCGCCTGTATCGCGTACCTCTGTGTATGTCTGCAGGTCTCAGCAGTCAGTAAAGCCAATGCAATCCCAAAACTCACCCTCCTTCGCCAGCCTCTTCTGCCCGTTGTTCTTTGGGTGTGTTTCGCAGAGCAGGGCCCCCTGCTGGTGTGAGTGCCCGGGGCCCCGCCAGTATTGCGCACCTCTGTGTATGTCTGCAGCAGGTCTCAGCAGTCAGTAAAGCCAGTGCAATCACAAAACTCACCCTCCTTCGCCAGCCTCTTCTGCCCGTTGCTCTTGGGGTGGTAGGTGTTGCCCGGCTGCGTCTCGGAGTCTGTGGGATCCTCGTGGTGCTGCTGCCCGTTTATTTTGTTCTCCTCCGAGTTATTATTGGCACTACAGAGAGAGGAAGAAAGAACGTCAATCAATCTACAATTAAAGTTTTGGGGCTCACAAGAGGAAGAATAGTTTGTTTCCCCCCCAAACAAAATACATCACAAAAAATATCCTAAATGTGGGCGATATAAAGTCTGCAGCTCTCACACCAGATTTGCCCATTAATGGTTTTCAAGTCCATACATTCCATCATTACTGCAAAATTATTAATGCTTAAAGAGAACCAGAGATGAAGCACCCTCTTGTATTGTACCTTATAAATCAGTGGGAACATGACAGTAAACACCTAATCTGCTCTTTGTTTCATTGTTCTCTGTTTAATCTGACTGTTATCACCTCTGATAAGAATCCCTGACTGAGCACTCAGTCTGGCTTTGCTACGGAAAGATTATAGCGGAGTCTGTCTTCCCTGGTGTCTTTTCAAGCCCAAGCCTGCCCCCTTGTGGCTCTGCTATAATGACTCAGCTATAATTATTCCCTGCAAAGCCAGACTGTTATCAGCTGTGATAAGAATCCCGGACTGAGCATTCAGACACTTTTAGCAGTGAGGAGGAAACAGAGAGCAGGGTAAGTGTTTTCTATAATGTTCCTCTAATGTTCCTAATGTTCCTTTAAAGACAAAAAGATCCTGCTTTTGTGAAATACAAGGAACGATACTGCGGATAGTGGCGGACTCTGTGGTCCAAATGCGATTAGCTTTTTCTCCTGAGTTTTCTCCCATGTGATATTTTTAAACTTTTCAAAAATAATGCCTTTTAAATCACCAGCAGGCAAGAAAACATAATAGTTTTATCAAAATAGTTTTGATAGTACTGTTCCATCTGCTTTTTGGTACTTTTTCAATTGCAAAGTGCTGAAAAGTTATTCTAAATAGAAGAGGAAAATGTTATCTCCTAGGAGTTAATTGCATTTGGGCCTGTATCTCAAATTCCCCACTTCCTGAAGGCCATGCAAGGTGTGGTGAGCAAACATGGAAAGAAGAGGGTCATACTCTAGACATAACGCTACTATTTATGCCGTCATACTTAAAAAAAAACAAAAGAAAAAAAAACCCTGTCTAAAAAGAGGCCCTGTAGTGACAAAGTACAATGCAGTAAATTATTCAGGATACTCATTTTTATGGTAATGTTTCCTGGTTTTGCCATCAAACACTTCCTATATGTATATATATTGCTGTATGTATTGTATTGATGTTTAGCCTAGGCTGATAAGCAATGCGTAATGTCGTCATGGCCCTGGCAATGCTAAACACATCGCATGAGATTGCCGGTGGTGAGCACCAGGCAGCGCCATACTTGTTGCATAAGACTTGCCGGCGGTGAGCACCAGGTAGTGCTGTACACGTTGCATAAGACTTGCCGGAGGTGAGCACCAGGCAGCGCCATACATGTTGCATAAGACTTGCCGGCGGTGAGCACCAGGTAGTGCTGTACACGTTGCATAAGACTTGCCGGAGGTGAGCACCAGGCAGCGCCATACTTGTTGCATAAGGTTTGCCGGAGGTGAGCACCAGGCAGCGCCATACACATTGCATGAGACTTGCCGGCGGTGAGCACCAGGCAGTGCAGTACACGTTGCATGAGACTTGTCGGAGGTGAGCACCAGGCAGCTCCATACATGTTGCATGAGACTTGCCGGCGGTGAGCACCAGGCAGCACAGTACACGTTGCATGAGACTTGTCGGAGGTGAGCACCAGGCAGCGCCATACACATTGCATGAGACTTGCCAGAGGTGACCACCAGGCAGCGGCATAAATGTTGCAGAAGACTTGCCGGCAGTGCGAACCAGGCACCACAGTACACGTTGCATGAGACTTGGTGGCGTTAAGCACCAGGCAGCGCTGTACACATTGCATGAGACTTGCCGGAGGTGCGAACCAGGCAGTGCTGTACCCGTTGCATGAGACTTGGCGGCGTTAAGCACCAGGCAGTGCTGTACCCGTTGCATGAGACTTGGCGGCGTTAAGCACCAGGCAGCGCCATACATGTTGCATAAGACTTGCCGGCGGTGCGAACCAGGCAGCACAGTACACGTTGCATGAGACGTGCTGGCGGTGAGCACCAGGCAGCGCTGTACACGTTGCATGAGACGTGCTGTCGGTGAGCACCAGGCAGTGCTGTACACGTTGCATGAGACGTGCCGGAGGTGAGCACCAGGCAGCGCTGTACACGTTGCATGAGACGTGCTGTCGGTGAGCACCAGGCAGTGCTGTACACGTTGCATGAGACGTGCTGTCGGTGTGCACCAGGCAGCGCAGTACACATTGCATGAGACGTGCCGGCGGTGTGCACGGACGACACTACTATTCCCGCATTCTTGTGGCAAAATGTTTTATTGCCGCTGTCTCTCGGCTAATCTTTTCTCAGTTTTCAGCACAGAGGTGAGATCATTCAGGCAAAGATCTTCATGAATACAAATTAGTGGATAGTTGTAGAGAATAATTTACTCGCAGTCAGCGGGCGTTGGTGTCGGGCGCCACCTGTGGATGAATATTCTGACACGGGGCGTTCAGAGATACATAATGTAAAGCCAGACTAATGTTCCACTCACCGAGTCCCGGTAACACCACCGCACTACGGAGGCGGAGACCACGCCGCAGAATTAATGACCGCACTACGGAGACGGAGACCACGCCACAGAATTAATGACCGCACTACGGAGGCGGAGACCACGCCGCAGAATTAATGACCGCACTACGGAGGCGGAGACCACGCCGCAGCATTAATGACCGCACTACGGAGGCGGAGACCACGCCGCAGAATTAATGACTGCACTACGGAGGCGGAGACCACGCCACAGAATTAATGACCGCACTACGGAGGCGGAGACCACGCCGCAGAATTAATGACCGCACTACGGAGGCGGAGACCACGCCGCAGAATTAATGACTGCACTACGGAGGCGGAGACCACGCCACAGAATTAATGACCGCACTACGGAGGCGGAGACCACGCCGCAGAATTAATGACCGCACTACGGAGGCGGAGACCACGCCGCAGAATTAATGACCGCACTACGGAGGCGGAGACCACGCCGCAGAATTAATGACCGCACTACGGAGGCGGAGACCACGCCGCAGAATTAATGACCGCACTACCGAGGCGGAGACCACGCCGCAGAATTAATGACCGCACTACGGAGGCGGAGACCACGCCGCAGAATCAATGACCGCACTACAGAGGCGGAGACCACGCCGCATAATCAATGATCGCACTACGGAGGCGGAGACCACGCCGCAGAATTAATGACCGCACTACGGAGGCGGAGACCACGCCGCAGAATTAATGACCGCACTACGGAGGCGGAGACCACACCACAGAATTAATGACCGCACTACGGAGCCGGAGACCACGCCGCAGAATTAAAGACCGCACTACGGAGGCGGAGACCATGCAGAATTAATGACCGCAACCATGGACCGCTGCTTTATAAATGGATGGTGCTGGATTCACACGTGACTGAAAATAATTCATATCTATATCCTTCGCCATCAAGATTGATAAATACATAAACAACAACCAGTTATCGGATTCCACTCTTTACCAAATAATGTGTTCACTGGTGATTGGTGAACATTCATTCTGCACTGCCAGCGGACACTCCCTGAACTCACCGTCTGACAAAGGGCAAGATACAGAAAAGGCCAGCAACTTCTTACTTCGCCTAATGTAAAGGGGATCCCCGCCCGTGACTATTACTGACAAGCATCTTATCAGGATAATGCACACATTGCTGGAATAATGCACATGTTACTATGGTAATATATGGCTATGCTTCAGGCCCAAAGTGTGGTGGGACCAAAGTCTTTATACTTAAAAATGCCATCAGAGATGGCCTAGACCTTGTGTCCTTAAGCTGGATTGTCACCATAAAAATCAAATTTTAACATATTTCAAGTGATAAAGATGCTAATCCTGCATTCAAAACTTTTTCTGCTGTTAAGATTTGGAGTTATCACATACCTTAAAGAGACACTGTAACATGAAAAAGTTCCCCTGGGGGGTACTCACCTCGGGTGGGGGAAGCCTCCGGATCCTAATGAGGCTTCCTACGCCGTCCTCTGTCCCACGGGGGTCTCGCTGCAGCCCTCCGAACAGCGGCCCGACAAATCCCTCAGCTTGTTCAATATTTACCTTCCCGACTCCTGCGCAGGCGCTGTGGCGGCTTTCGGCTCCAAAGTAGACGGAAATACCCGTTCTCAGTCGGGCCCGCTCTACTGTGCAGGCGCCGGAGACTTGCGTAGGTGCTGGAGAGCAGGCCCGATGGTGATCGGGTATTTCCGCCTATTTTAGAGCTGAGAGCCGCCACAGCGCCTGCGCAGGAGCCAGGAAGGTAAATATTTACATCGCCGCTGTTCGGAGGGCTGCAGCGAAATCCTGAGGGACAGAGGACGGCGTGGGAAGCCTCATTAGGATCCGGAGGCTTCCCCCTCCCGAGGTGAGTACCCCCCAGGGGAGGTTTTTGATGTTACAGGTTTTCTTTAAGGAGCACTGGCCCTTTAGTAGTCAGTGCCAAACAGATGCATGCTGGGGGTTCTTTTTATCTATAATATATTCCTCCTCTTCCATTTATGTCCCTGCCTAGCTGCCTATCTGAAACACGATCCCCTGCTCGCTTGTGTTTACAAGCAAGGCTGAGGTGACTCAGCGATTGGAGGAGAAAAGAAAAAAAAGTAAAGGGCAGAAATGACATCAGGATTTAGCCTAAACTGTGGGCAAAAGACATGGCCCCCACCAGGAACAGAATTCTCTTCATTTACTATATAACATTCACTGAAATCAAAACGTGGACAGTACAATACATATGTTATGTAAGTAGATCAAGTATTTATCCACTTGTATATGTATTTTTTTCCTGGTATAGTATGGCTGATCCTCCTGCTTTAAAGGACAACTGTAGTGGAAAAAATATGGAGGCTGCCATATTTATTTCCTGTTAAACAACACCAGTTCCCTGGCTATCCTGCTGATCCTGGCTGCAGTAGTGACTGAATCACACACCTGAAACAAGCATGCAACTAATCCAGTGACACCTCAGTCACCTGATCTGCTGCATGCTTGTTCAGGGGCTGTGGCTAAAAGTATCAGAGGCAGAGGATCAGCAGGGCTGCCAGGCAACTGGTATTGCTCAAAAGAAAATAAATCTGGCAACCTCCATATACCTTTCATTACAGTTGTCCATTAATGGCTGCGCGGGCTGAGTTTGTACCAAGCTTGAGGCTTCTTTCAGATGGGAGGCTGGACTGTGCGCTTGTCGGGTAGCTCAGTGTCCCCTCTACTCCCTACAAGCGCCATTCAGGTGCATATTAAATGCAGCCATATGACACATTTGTAACTCCACGTAGTGGCACTTGGCACGCTGTGGCATTCAAAAAAAGATATTGGGATGCGCAAGGGCTTTGTCACGTACCTCTACCACTGCCCACGTTTGAGAAAGCTTGCAGAGGAAGTAAAACATGTTACGTAACACGGACGTGACAGGCTGCTGTTACCTCTGACCTGCTCAGTGTTCCACGCTGCCTGCCTGGCCAGCCACTCTGCAGGGTGTTCAATACAGCCCTCCTCGGACAGAACAGGAGGAAGTGGCAAGCCCAAGATGTCCAGCGGTGGTGAGAGCCCGACTGGGCAGTAATGTTCAATACTTGAATCATCTTGTGATGTATATGGACTAGCCTTGGAGGCTGTATATGTGGAACAGCAGTCACCCAATTGCAATACTGGAGTCTGGATGCTACATAGAAGTTTTTCACCTATGTTAGTCCACAAGCTGTTATAATGCTTAACTAAAGGAGTGAACTGTTTCCAGGATATATGTGAACTGCATCATGTATGAGGCTTAAAGGGACATGCACTGAAAAGTTTCTGTGGCTAGTATAGCCTTCCTATACGAGTTGGAGCTGTTGATAAGGGGTACCAATGTGGCTGTGCCTATCAGGCTAAGAAGTGAAAGAATCATGCCTACACTGATCCATCACATACCTCCTAACTTTTTGAGATGAGAAAAAGGGACACCTAAGCCACGCCCTAGGCACACCCCTGGTCACGCCCTCACCACACCTCTAGCCACGCATACCATAAAAATTTCATAAGAAAAATATGTTGTTTTATAATTCAAACCACACTGGTCCTTTCTATTCTGATTTATTTTCCTTCATAGTAACATTTTAAAATTAGAAATATATTAATTTAAAGGTTGGGAATAAAGTTTAGAGTCAATCAAACACATTTTTAGTATAGAAATATATATATTTACATAGAAAGAGGGACAAAGTCCTGAAAGAGGGACAAATGAGGAGGAAAGAGGGACAGAGGGACAGGACTCCCAAAAAGGGACTGTCCCTCCAAAAAAGGGACAGTTGGGAGCTATGCCATCATATTTGACAACATATTGTGATTAGCTTTGCTAAGAATACTGGGGTTAATATCCCATCGAAAAAAAGTTGTGCATCTATGGTGTGGTTGGTAGAGATGGGCCGAACGGTTCGCCGGCGAACGGTTCCAGGCGAACTTTGGGGGTTCGCGTTCGCCTGCATCAGGCGAACTTTTGCGGAAGTTCGATTCGCCCCATAAAGCTGTATTGAGCAAAATTTTTCGCCTCCATTTTACTGTCAGCAGACATGTTATTGTGAAACACACTGCTTAAGACCCCACCCACCCTCCCTTCAAGCTAGGTCCTTTTATACCATTTGACTCAGTTGTCTGCCTACACTAATTAGTTATGGGACAGCTGCTACACACTCTGCTAGGGAGATTTTAATTGGCCTCCCACCTCCCTCCTACCCTTCTACCCTTCTACCTATTCTGCCAGGAGGGTCTCTTCTGCCAGGGAATTATACTATTTTAAAAACCAGTATACATCATACCATAGCCGGGAATCGAACCCAGATCTCACTGTGTGGTGGGCACGTCACCCTAAGCACTGTACCACTACAGTAGTAAGTGAAGCTTGCCTAAAATTTAACATTGATGCTCAACGCAATAGAACCATTAGGTTGCTTAAAGGAGAACTGTAGTGAGAGGTATATGGAGGCTGCCATATTGATTTCCTTTTACGCTATACCAGTTGCCTGGCAGCCCTGCTGATCTATTTGGCTGCAGTAGTGTGAATCACACCAGAAACAAGCATGCAGCTAATCTTGTCAGATCTTACAAAAATGTCAAACACCAGATCATACCATAGCTGGGAATCGAACCCAGATCTCACTGTGTGGTGGGCACGTCACCCTAAGCACTGTACCACTACAGAAGTAAGTGAAGCTTGCCTAAAATTTAACATTTATGCTCAATGCAATAGAACCATTAGGTTGCTTAAAGGAGAACTGTAGTGAGAGGTATATGGAGGCTGCCATATTGATTTCCTTTTAAGCTATACCAGTTGCCTGGCAGCCCTGCTGATCTATTTGGCTGCAGTAATAATAATCCAAACATTTGTATAGCGCTTTTCTCCTGTCAGACTCAAAGCGCTCAAGAGCTGCAGCCACAGGGACGCGCTCAAGAGGTCACCCTGCAGTGTTAGGGAGTCTTGCCTTGAACTCCTTACTGAATAGGTACTTGACCTAGCCAGGATTCAAACCCTGGTCTCCCATGTCAAAGGCAGAGCCCTTAACCAGTACACTATCCAGCCACTGTAGTGTGAATCACACCAGAAACAAGCATGCAGCTAATCTTGTCAGATCTTACAAAAATGTCAAACACCAGATCTGCTGCATGCTTGTTCAGGGTCTAGGGCTAAAAGTATTGGAGGCAGAGGATCTGCAGGATAGCCAGGTAACTGGTATTGCTTAACCACTTGCCGACCGCACGCTTATACCGTGCGTCGGCAAAGTGGCAGCTGCAGGACCAGCGACGCAGTATTGCGTCGCCAGCTGCAGGCTGATTAATCAGGAAGCAGCCGCTCGTGAGAGCGGCTGCTTCCTGTCAATTCACGGCGGGGGGCTCCGTGAATAGCCTGCGGGCCGCCGAAGGCGGCTCGCAGGCTAAATGTAAATACAAGCGGAAATAATCCAGCAGCGACGTAAGGCAGATCGGCGATCCCCGGCCAATCAGCGGCCGGGGATCGCCGCCATGTAACAGGAGACAGCCTGTCACTGGCTGCACAGGACGGATAGCGTCCTGTGCAGCCCGGATCTCCAGGGGGGGCCAGGTAGGAGAGGGAGGGGGAGGATTTCGCCGCGGAGGGGGGCTTTGAGGTGCCCCCCCCCCGCAACACCCGGCAGGCAGGAGCGATCAGACCCCCCCAGCACATCATCCCCCTAGTGGGGAAAAAAGGGGGGCGATCTGGTCGCTCTGCCTGCACGCTGATCTGTGCTGGGGGCTGCAGAGCCCACCTGCAGGGGGGAGGGGGGAGGGGGGAGGAGGGAGGGGGGAGGAGGGAGGAGGGAGGGGGGAGGGGGGAGGAGGAGGGAGGGGGGAGGGGGGAGGAGGGAGGGGGGAGGGGGGAGGGAGGGGGGAGGGGGGAGGGGGGAGGAGGGAGGGGGGAGGGGGGAGGGGGGAGGGGGGAGGAGGGAGGGGGGAGGGGGGAGGGGGGAGGAGGGAGGAGGGGGGAGGAGGGGGGAGGGGGGAGGAGGGAGGGGGGAGGGGGGAGGGGGGAGGAGGGAGGAGGGAGGATAAAATCTTCCTAGCAGAGTGTGTAGCAGCTGTCCCATAACTAATTAGTGTAGGTAGGCAAATGGTATAAAGGACCTTGCTTGGAGGAGGAGGAGGAGGGAGGGTGGGCGGGTCCTCCAGCAGTGATGTGTATTTCACTCAATTAGGTGTGGCTCCAGGTATTAGAGCTTTTAAAACATGTTTTCTATCATTTTTCCAGCTGATAGAATGTTTTAAAACTTTGAAAGTTCGCCTCCCCATTGAAGTCTATTGCGGTTCGCGAACTTTTTCGCGAACCGAACCTTTTGCGGAAGTTCGCGAACAGGATTCGCGAACCTAAAATCGGAGGTTCGGCCCAACTCTAGTGGTTGGGTATAGTATGCATGGAAGCGTATGAGGTCAGCTGACTTGTAGTATACACAGCCGTGTATGGTTTTATGGGGGGGGGTAGGGGTTTTTATGTGGTCACCTGTGATGTTTTTTCAATAAAATTTGGTATTCCTTTTTGAAGACATGTCCTGTAAGTTTTTTCCTATCTACGCTGTGGCATTACCCGGTGGCAGAGAACCACAACCTGTCGTGTCAGCGCACTTACTGGGCTCCCATTCTTTCTAGACAAGAACAGTCGTACAGAGATGCAAATTTCCTGCAATTTAATGGGGTTTTTTTTCTTCTCTTTTCTGTCACAAATTGTGACCATGTTTTGATACCCACTGGAAGGCGTGATACAAAATAAAAATAAAAGCTAGATCAAGAAATAAATAAATTACACAACAAGTATCATTTATGTGATAACTGCCATTATCTAGAAACACATCCAACTAACAATGTGATGGGGTAAATCGCTGTGTGTGCGCTTGGCAGTCAGAAATTGCCATTACCTACAATGCATTGGGGTTCTCAGAAAAGAAAACTGTCAGCACCATGGTCCTGACATCACACTGTGGGAGGGGTTTCACCACAATATCAGCCATACAGCGCCCCCTGATGATCTATTGGAGAAAAGGTAAAGATTTCTCATGTGAAAGGGGTATCAGTTACTGATTGGGATGAAGTTCAATCCTAGTTTACCTCTTAACATACCTCTTCGGAGAGCATTTATTTGAACTAAAGAGTAACTGTCAGGCTGCAAAAGCTCATTTAAACCTCTATTCTCCTGTGTTAAACAGTTTAGAAGGAAGCCAAAAAGGCAATACTGAAGTTAAAAATCTCTCTTACTTTGATTTTTGCTGAATAGTAATCCTCTTTATTCCCAAGCTCCTAAGGAGGCCGACAGGCCCCATAACAGATACTGCAAAGCATCCTGGGACTGCTTCTCCTCCCTACTGCACACCCTTGGTCCTCCCCTTCATTTCCCTATCCCGCCCTAAGCCTGCTTTCACAGTGGGAAGTTACAGGCTCATGTTACAGCAGCTTGTATCTTGCAGCCCAGCTCACAGCACTGAAAACTATAAGTCCAGTATTGTTTCTAGCCACATAGCTAATTAATATTCACTGCACAGTAGTGTTGTCCGATCATGAATGATTCGGATCTTTGATCCGGATCTTTTTTGTGAGTCGAATCATCAGGAAGCATGGTAAGGGAGGATATGACATCACAATTGGCTTCATACAAGACAGTCAAACATGGAACCTGCCATGAGCTGTCAGGAGCATCAGTCTCTGCAAATACTATATAAAAATTCAGTGAAATCCAAACGTGGACAGTGAAATGCATATGTAATGGAAGTACAGCCAATATGTAGTTGATGGATAAATTTAATGTATTCTGTCCCTGGAGGAAGCTTCTCTCTAGCACTTCGTGGTCCCTACAGTGTTTTCTATGTAGTTTTCTACCTCTGACTCACAGAACCCTGAGAAGCAACTAGAACTTCTGAAGGTTAAACAGAAGTTAAATTATACTGCACAGAATCTGGTGAAATGGCGCTTTACATTTCCTCCCTGCGGAGTCTGGCTCTGTTTAGTGTTTTACGGATATATCTGAGCTACCTCTCCTCATCCTCCTCAACAAAACCAAACGGCATCCAAGGAACACAAATATTTTGCAAGAAGGGAAAGAGGAACTCCGCTGAAACTCCAAACGGCGCTATTAGACGATTCGCATTAATCTCTCTAATAAAACGCCTGGCATCTCTCCAGCCCAATTCCCGGCAATTACCAAGCAGTATATCTTCTAATGAGAAAAAATAAAACCCGGTCAAAAAAATGGATTTAGAAAACGGCTTTACCAAAAAGTACAAATGAAGCAGCTGAATGTAAATGTCAAGAGATCGGTCTAAACTTTCATCCGCTGGAGACGCAAATGGGAAGATATTAACTTGATGAAAGAAGTGTGTGTTTCAGCGGTATTGCTGCGGAGCGTGCGAAGCTGCTGACGCTGCAGCTCATAATTCGATAGTCGCAGTCATTTAAAATGCGATCTCAGCAGTGCAGTCCTAGAGGAAGAAATTAGTATTGACCCCGCTGGTCCTGGGTGATGATCCCCGACCTTGGAGAAGGTCCATTGGCTGAATCGTGCCAATGGACTCCCTAATGAACCAGCGTGAGCAGCCTAGGGTGCCAAACCAGCTCTGCTCATAGAATAAATCCCTCTGCTAGTGGCGTAACTCCTAGAGAAGAATCTAGAGCAGCCAGCGGGGGCGGGTCAGGTCAATTCAGTGCCGGCGATTGACAGGCATTTAATAGACGTCTGTGTTCATTTTTGGTGATCGGTCTTAAAGTGGATCCGAGATAAAGTTTGCATATTGGTGTTCCTTTCATATAGTTTATAGGGCATTCCTCAAGCCAAATACTTTTTTGTTTTTGTTTTAATACTCTAATTCCCTATAAACTAAACAAGCCACGCCCACAGCTTTTAAGAGAGCCTTGGCATTTTCAGGCAGTAGCAAGGGCTCATGGGAGCTCAGTCTGGGCAGGAGGAGGGGGAGGTATTACTAGCCAGAGATTTCAGAGGCAGAGGGGAGGGAGGGATTAGGTTTTTTCACAGGCTGAGTGCTGAAGATGCAGATAAGCTTGCGTGTGTAATGTTTACAAACAACATGGCTGCTGTCATTGTATCACAGGAAGAAATAATCATATTCAATTGAAGCTGTTTGCAGCTAGATTTTTGCTATGTAACCTATCTAAACTTTAGATAAGATATATATATATATATATATATATAGACAAGTTGTTATAGTTAGTTTTTCATCTTGGATCCGCTTTAAGATGGCCACACACCATACAATTTTTTAAATATTTGTTCAATTCAAGAATTGCAATACATTTTTTTGACTGATTGTAACATTTCAAAAATATGACCAATGAACCACACACACACGTTCAATTTTTCCCCAATTATGATAAAAATGATTGGAAACTCTGAAACAATTGCTAGGGTGTGTATAGTAATAAATTGCCAATCTACCCCACGCCATACACTCTTCAGAAAAATTGAAGAAAAGTTTCCAACAGTCCAGATCGATAAAAAAATAAATAAAAAAAAAACCAGCAAATCCGATCGGATTTTTCAGTCGAATAAAAAAAAGCTTGATTTTTTTTTCGGGAGATCCGATCATATTTATTGAATTGCCGTAAAATCGGATCGTTTTATTGCAGGGCTGTGGAGTCGGAGTCGGGGCAATTTTGGGCACCCGGAGTCGAGGAGTCTGAGTCGGAGTTGTGGTTTCAGAAACTGAGGGGTCGGGAGTCGCATGATTTTTGTACAAAATCCACAGCCCTAGACTAAGGAGTCAAGAGTCTGAGCAATTTTGGGTACCCGGAGTCGGAAGATTTTTGTACGGACTCCACAGCCCTGTTTTATTGTATCGTGTGTGGCCACATTTAGATGATCGTTAGTGTTAGGTACTTACCGGGGATGTTACGGTTAGGTATTGGGGAGGGGCCGGATTTACCATAAAGCAGGGTAGGCACGTGCCTACAGACGCCTAATGATGGAGAGGCGGCTCTCTTCCCTCCCTTAGCGCCTCCCTCCCTCCTTCCCTATACAGAGTCCCAAGTGGAGCATAAATGAGAGATTACTCACCCTGCTCTCAGCATTCCACTGACGAGATCTCCCATCAGTCAAGGGCATCTCTAGCTACCTAACATCTTGTGGTTACTGTACAGTGCTACAACTAGGATTCCACATCGTGTGGTTACTGTACAGCGCTACAACTAGGATTCCACATCGTGTGGTTGCTGTACAGCGCTACAACTAGGATTCCACATCGTGTGGTTACTGTACAGCGCTACAACTAGGATTCCACATCGTGTGGTTACTGTACAGTGCTACAACTAGGATTCCACATCGTGTGGTTGCTGTACAGCGCTACAACTAGGATTCCACATCGTGTGGTTGCTGTACAGCGCTACAACTAGGATTCCACATCGTGTGGTTACTGTACAGCGCTACAACTAGAAGTCCACATCGTGTGGTTGCTGTACAGCGCTACAACTAGGATTCCACATCGTGTGGTTGCTGTACAGCGCTACAACTAGGATTCCACATCGTGTGGTTGCTGTACAGCGCTACAACTAGGGATTCCACATCGTGTGGTTGCTGTACAGCGCTACAACTAGGATTCCACATCGTGTGGTTGCTGTACAGCGCTACAACTAGGATTCCACATCGTGTGGTTACTGTACAACGCTACAACTAGGATTCCACATCGTGTGGTTACTGTACAGCGCTACAACTAGGGATTCCACATCGTGTGGTTGCTGTACAGCGCTACAACTAGGATTCCACATCGTGTGGTTGCTGTACAGCGCTACAACTAGGATTCCACATCGTGTGGTTGCTGTACAGCGCTACAACTAGGATTCCACATCGTGTGGTTGCTGTACAGCGCTACAACTAGGATTCCACATCGTGTGGTTGCTGTACAGTGCTACAACTAGGATTCCACATCGTGTGGTTGCTGTACAGCGCTACAACTAGGATTCCACATCGTGTGGTTGCTATACAGCGCTACAACTAGGATTACACATCGTGTGGTTGCTGTACAGCGCTACAACTAGGATTCCACATCGTGTGGTTACTGTACAGCGCTACAACTAGGATTCCACATCGTGTGGTTGCTGTACAGCGCTACAACTAGGATTCCACATCGTGTGGTTGCTATACAGCGCTACAACTAGGATTACACATCGTGTGGTTGCTGTACAGCGCTACAACTAGGATTCCACATCGTGTGGTTGCTGTACAGCGCTACAACTAGGATTCCACATCGTGTGGTTGCTGTACAGTGCTACAACTAGGATTCCACATCGTGTGGTTGCTGTACAGTGCTACAACTAGGATTCCACATCGTGTGGTTGCTGTACAGTGCTACAACTAGGATTCCACATCGTGTGGTTGCTGTACAGCGCTACAACTAGGGATTCCACATCGTGTGGTTACTGTACAGTGCTACAACTAGGATTCCACATCGTGTGGTTGCTGTACAGCGCTACAACTAGGATTCCACATCGTGTGGTTACTGTACAGCGCTACAACTAGAAGTCCACATCGTGTGGTTGCTGTACAGCGCTACAACTAGGATTCCACATCGTGTGGTTGCTGTACAGCGCTACAACTAGGATTCCACATCGTGTGGTTGCTGTACAGCGCTACAACTAGGGATTCCACATCGTGTGGTTGCTGTACAGCGCTACAACTAGGATTCCACATCGTGTGGTTGCTGTACAGCGCTACAACTAGGATTCCACATCGTGTGGTTACTGTACAACGCTACAACTAGGATTCCACATCGTGTGGTTACTGTACAGCGCTACAACTAGGGATTCCACATCGTGTGGTTGCTGTACAGCGCTACAACTAGGATTCCACATCGTGTGGTTGCTGTACAGCGCTACAACTAGGATTCCACATCGTGTGGTTGCTGTACAGCGCTACAACTAGGATTCCACATCGTGTGGTTGCTGTACAGCGCTACAACTAGGATTCCACATCGTGTGGTTGCTGTACAGTGCTACAACTAGGATTCCACATCGTGTGGTTGCTGTACAGCGCTACAACTAGGATTCCACATCGTGTGGTTGCTATACAGCGCTACAACTAGGATTACACATCGTGTGGTTGCTGTACAGCGCTACAACTAGGATTCCACATCGTGTGGTTACTGTACAGCGCTACAACTAGGATTCCACATCGTGTGGTTGCTGTACAGCGCTACAACTAGGATTCCACATCGTGTGGTTGCTATACAGCGCTACAACTAGGATTACACATCGTGTGGTTGCTGTACAGCGCTACAACTAGGATTCCACATCGTGTGGTTACTGTACAGCGCTACAACTAGAAGTCCACATCGTGTGGTTGCTGTACAGCGCTACAACTAGGATTCCACATCGTGTGGTTGCTGTACAGCGCTACAACTAGGATTCCACATCGTGTGGTTGCTGTACAGCGCTACAACTAGGGATTCCACATCGTGTGGTTGCTGTACAGCGCTACAACTAGGATTCCACATCGTGTGGTTGCTGTACAGCGCTACAACTAGGATTCCACATCGTGTGGTTACTGTACAACGCTACAACTAGGATTCCACATCGTGTGGTTACTGTACAGCGCTACAACTAGGGATTCCACATCGTGTGGTTGCTGTACAGCGCTACAACTAGGATTCCACATCGTGTGGTTGCTGTACAGCGCTACAACTAGGATTCCACATCGTGTGGTTGCTGTACAGCGCTACAACTAGGATTCCACATCGTGTGGTTGCTGTACAGCGCTACAACTAGGATTCCACATCGTGTGGTTGCTGTACAGTGCTACAACTAGGATTCCACATCGTGTGGTTGCTGTACAGCGCTACAACTAGGATTCCACATCGTGTGGTTGCTATACAGCGCTACAACTAGGATTACACATCGTGTGGTTGCTGTACAGCGCTACAACTAGGATTCCACATCGTGTGGTTACTGTACAGCGCTACAACTAGAAGTCCACATCGTGTGGTTGCTGTACAGCGCTACAACTAGGATTCCACATCGTGTGGTTGCTGTACAGCGCTACAACTAGGATTCCACATCGTGTGGTTGCTGTACAGCGCTACAACTAGGGATTCCACATCGTGTGGTTGCTGTACAGCGCTACAACTAGGATTCCACATCGTGTGGTTGCTGTACAGCGCTACAACTAGGATTCCACATCGTGTGGTTACTGTACAACGCTACAACTAGGATTCCACATCGTGTGGTTACTGTACAGAGCTACAACTAGGGATTCCACATCGTGTGGTTGCTGTACAGCGCTACAACTAGGATTCCACATCGTGTGGTTGCTGTACAGCGCTACAACTAGGATTCCACATCGTGTGGTTGCTGTACAGCGCTACAACTAGGATTCCACATCGTGTGGTTGCTGTACAGCGCTACAACAAGGATTCCACATCGTGTGGTTGCTGTACAGCGCTACAACTAGGATTCCATATCGTGTGGTTGCTGTACAGCGCTACAACTAGGATTCCACATCGTGTGGTTACTGTACAGCGCTACAACTAGGATTCCACATCGTGTGGTTGCTGTACAGCGCTACAACAAGGATTCCACATCGTGTGGTTGCTGTACAGCGCTACAACTAGGATTCCACATTGTGTGGTTGCTGTACAGCGCTACAACTAGGATTCCACATCGTGTGGTTGCTGTACAGCGCTACAACTAGGATTCCACATCGTGTGGTTGCTGTACAGCGCTACAACTAGTATTTCACATCGTGTGGTTGCTATACAGCGCTACAACTAGGATTCCACATCGTGTGGTTGCTGTACAGCGCTACAACAAGGATTCCACATCGTGTGGTTGCTGTACAGCGCTACAACTAGGATTCCACATCGTGTGGTTGCTGTACAGCGCTACAACTAGGATTCCACATCGTGTGGTTACTGTACAACGCTACAACTAGGATTCCACATCGTGTGGTTACTGTACAGCGCTACAACTAGGATTCCACATCGTGTGGTTGCATTAGAGTAGGGTATGGACATTCGCTACCTGACCTGATTTACGATCATGAAAAATTTACTAACTCCTCCAACCGCTCATTAACGTCTCGCTAAGATCTTGATGAGCAGCATTGATTTGTACAGATTGGCTATTGGCGGGCGTTTTGGCAGACGAAGTCCGCAGAATAAATGAGTTGTGCAGCTGGAGATTCATTCTGTGAGCCAGAGTTCATTTCTTGCTCTGGAATCCTCCGACCGCGAGCCAAAGTAACGAGCGTCTCCTCGCAGCTGGGTGCCGGGGAAACGCCATCATCTGGCCAGAGCATTATATCCCCACTCTCTCCTGCCAAGCCGAACCAAGTATACCGCTCCAACTAGGCGTCACCCAACAAGCCAAACATTCCCTGCACCAATTATTCTGCTCCAACCACACATCCACCGACAAGCCAAACCTTCCCCGCACCAAGTATACCGCTCCAACCACGTGTCAGCCGACAAGCCGAACATTCCCTGCACCAAGTATTCTGCTCCAACCACACATCCACCGACAAGCCAAACCTTCCCCGGACCAAGTATACCGCTCCAACTAGGCGTCACCCAACAAGCCAAACATTCCCTGCACCAATTATTCTGCTCCAACCACACATCCACCGACAAGCCAAACCTTCCCCGCACCAAGTATACCGCTCCAACCACGTGTCAGCCGACAAGCCGAACATTCCCTGCACCAAGTATTCTGCTCCAACCACACATCCACCGACAAGCCAAACCTTCCCCGGACCAAGTATACCGCTCCAACTAGGCGTCACCCAACAAGCCAAACATTCCCTGCACCAATTATTCTGCTCCAACCACACATCCACCGACAAGCCAAACCTTCCCCGCACCAAGTATACCGCTCCAACCACGTGTCAGCCGACAAGCCGAACATTCCCTGCACCAAGTATTCTGCTCCAACCACACATCCACCGACAAGCCAAACCTTCCCCGGACCAAGTATACCGCTCCAACTAGGCGTCACCCAACAAGCCAAACATTCCCTGCACCAATTATTCTGCCCCAACCACACATCCACCGACAAGCCAAACCTTCCCCGCACCAAGTATACCGCTCCAACCACGTGTCAGCCGACAAGCCGAACATTCCCTGCACCAAGTATTCTGCTCCAACCACACATCCACCGACAAGCCAAACCTTCCCTGGACCAAGTATACCGCTCCAACCACGCGTCAGCCGACAAGCCGAACATTCCCTGCACCAAGTATACCGCTCCAACCACGCGTCAGCCGACAAGCCGAACATTCCCTGCACCAAGTATACCGCTCCAACCACGCGTCAGCCGACAAGCCGAACATTCCCTGCACCAAGTATACCGCTCCAACCACGCGTCAGCCGACAAGCCGAACATTCCCCGGACCAAGTATACCGCTCCAACCACACGTCAGCCGACAAGCCGAACCTTCCCCGGACCAAGTATACCGCTCCAACCACGCGTCAGCCGACAAGCCGAACATTCCCTGCACCAAGTATACCGCTCCAACCACGCGTCAGCCGACAAGCCGAACATTCCCTGCACCAAGTATACCGCTCCAACCACACATCCACCGACAAGCCAAACCTTCCCCGGACCAAGTATACCGCTCCAACCACGCGTCAGCTGACAAGCCGAACATTCCCTGCACCAAGTATACCGCTCCAACCACGCGTCAGCTGACAAGCCGAACATTTCCTGCACCAAGTATTCTGCCCCAACCACACGTCAGCCGACAAGCCGAACCTTCCCCGGACCAAGTATACCGCTCCAACCACGCGTCAGCCGACAAGCCGAACATTCCCTGCACCAAGTATTCTGCCCCAACCACACATCCACTGACAAGCCAAACCTTCCCCGGACCAAGTATACCGCTCCAACCACACGTCAGCCGACAAGCCGAACATTCCCTGCACCAAGTATACTGCTCCAACCACACATCCACTGACAAGCCGAACATTCCCTGCACCAAGTATTCTGCTCCAACCACGCGTCAGCCGACAAGCCAAACCTTCCCTGGACCAAGTATACCGCTCCAACCACACGTCAGCCGACAAGCCGAACATTCCTTGCACCAAGTATACTGCTCCAACCACACATCCACTGACAAGCCGAACATTCCCTGCACCAAGTATTCTGCTCCAACCACGCGTCAGCCGACAAGCCAAACCTTCCCCGGACCAAGTATACCGCTCCAACCACGCGTCAGCTGATAAGACGAACATTCCCCGGACCAAGTATTCTGCCCCAACCACACATCCACCGACAAGCCGAACATTCCCCGGACCAAGTATAACGCTCCAACTAGGCGTCAGCCAACAAGCCGAACATTCCCTGCACCAAGTATACCGCTCCAACCACGCGTCAGCCGACAAGCCGAACATTCCCCGGACCAAGTATTCTGCCCCAACCACACATCCACCGACAAGCCAAACCTTCCCCGGACCAAGTATACCGCTCCAACTACGCGTCAGCTGACAAGCCGTACATTCCCTGCACCAAGTATACCACTCCAACCACGCGTCAGCCGACAAGCCGAACATTCCCTGCACCAAGTATTCTGCCCCAACCACACATCCACCGACAAGCCAAACCTTCCCCGGACCAAGTATACCGCTTCAACCACACGTCAGCTGATAAGACGAACATTCCCCGGACCAAGTACTCTGCCCCAACTAAGCATCGGCTGACAACAGGGGAGTATCTTGGCAATATGGCTGGATAGTGTGCTGGATAAGGGCTCTGCCTCTGACACAGGAGACCTGGGTCCAGATCTCGGCTTTTCCTGTTCTGTAAGCTGCACCTATCAGTAAGGAATTATTTGGGCGAGACTCTCTAAGGGCTGGAACCCACTAGAGAAATTTTTTTGAGCGTTTAGGGGGCGTGAGAAATCGCTAGCCATTTCCCTAAATGCTCTGCCAATGTAAATGGATGGTGCAAATTCCACAGAAGCGATTGCGATTAGCAAAATCGCAAACGCAGGACTTGCTGCACTTTGTTAGCATTTGCGCTTTAATGTAAAGTATATAAACGCTGGCGTAATTGTTCATCAAAACCTACACAGAGCGATTTTGCTAGCGTTTTGAAGTTACTGCACACTGTAACAAAATTAAAATTAATTGAAAGGACCAATCAGACTTTAAAACGCTGATCGCTACACAACCGCTGGCAAATTGATACACTTTTTAAAATTGCTCCCTAAAACGCTCATGAAATCGCTTACAAACTGCTCATACAAAACGCTAGCGATTGCGATTAGCGATTGCGTTTTGCAGTGGGTTCCAGGCCTGACACTGCTACTGCCTACTAAATGCGCTCTAGTGGCTGCCTCACGAGCGATTTGAGTCCGACAGGAGAAAAGCGCTATACAAATAAAGCAAGTATTAAAGGAACTATTAATATAGCGCCAATGGCAAACATTGAATTTGCGGCCTCCCTCCTCAGTCAGAGCCCCCTTTCCGCTCTAAAAACAGCATCCTTTCTAGCGTGTTTTTTGGCTCAGAATATTGCTGAAGTTACTTTTTGGGAAAATCAAGTACGACCTACATACATACATACATTAAGTAGCCCTGTTCCCCAGATTACAGAATTCATCAGATCGGAGGTCTGAGTGATGGGGGGGCACTGGGGCAGTCATGGCAGTCCAGCACAGGGGCAGGCATTGCGGCACAGCAAAGGAGAAGCCATGGTGTCCAAGGTGCTGTGGCGCCCATGGTATGAGCCATGCCTGCACCCCGCTAGATACGCCTCTGGCTAACAACAATAAAACGATCTGAAGGTACATCTTGGCAAGTACGGAAAAATTGCCTACGTGAATTTCCATCATCTTAGCTGCTTATCAGAGACCCTCACATAGGCTGATGTCCTGATCATCCAGAGATCCAGTATTCACCACGGTGAGACAGCAGTAAGATGCTCCTATCACCCTCCTGTGATGCATTCAGGGAAGGTCACTGAGATGGGGGCACAGGGGCGTGATGCATCTATGTAAGAGCGGTGCAAGGAAAAATGGGCGTGAAATAAAGGTAATAGAATATTGGTAATATGCGCAGTGTCTGCTTCGCATTATTACAGCGGAATTCTGTGAATTTGAACACGAGTTTGAATCTCAGAGACAGGTTCTCTTGGATTCAAACCAAGTTGACTTTTCTGTGTCTTTAACCACTTGAGGACCGCCCCCAGCCGATGGGCGGCGGCAAAGTCCGGGCCCAAACGACCGCAATACGCCCATCAGCGGGGGCGGCTGCGGGAGTGGTTATGCGGCGATCGCGTCATTCGTGACGCGATCAGCCGCCGGGGACTGGCTCCGCCCACCGCTCGTAGTAACCCGCCGGCCGTTCGGAAGCGCCGGCGGGTTACTAGCACCCGGATCGCCGCATTTACATTGTATAATAGGCTTTGTAATGTATACAAAGCCTATTATACTGGCTGCCTCCTGCCCTGGTGGTCCCAGTGTCCGAGGGACCACCAGGGCAGGCTGCAGCCACCCTAGTCTGCACCCAAGCACACTGATTTCCCCCCCCCTGCCCCCTGATCGCCCACAGCACCCCTCAGACCCCCCCCCTGCCCACCCCCCAGACCACTGTTTGCACCCAGTCACCCCCCCTAATCACCCATCAATCACTCCCTGTCACTATCTGTCAACGCTATTTTTTTTTTTATCCCCCCCTGCCCACTGCCCCCTCCTGATCACCCCCCCACCCCTCAGATTCTCCCCAGACCCCCCCCCCCCCGTGTACTGTATGCATCTATCCCCCCTGATCACCTGTCAATCACCTGTCAATCACCCGTCAATCACCCGTCAATCACCCCCTGTCACTGCTACCCATCAATCAGCCCCTAACCTGCCCCTTGCGGGCAATCTGATCACCCACCCACACCAATAGATCGCCCGCAGATCCGACATCAGATCACCTCCCAAATCCATTGTTTACATCTATTCTCTCCTCTAAACACCCACTAATTACCCATCAATCACCTATCAATCACCCCCTATCACCACCTGTCACTGTTACCCATCAGATTAGACCCTAATCTACCCCTTGCGGGCACCCAATCACCCGCCCACACGCTCAGATTGCCTTCAGACCCCCCTTTATCAATTCGCCAGTGCAATATTTACATCTGTTATTCTCTGTAATAACCCACTGATCACCTGTCAATCACCTATCAATCACCCCCTGTCACTGCCACCCATCAATCACCCCCTGTCACTGCCACCCATCAATCAGCCCCTAACCTGCCCCTTGCGGGCAATCTGATCACCCACCCACACCAATAGATCGCCCGCAGATCCGACATCAGATCACCTCCCAAGTGCAGTGTTTACATCTCTTCTCTCCTCTAAACATCCACTAATTACCCATCAATCACCTATCAATCACCCCCTATCACCACCTGTCACTGTTACCCATCAGATTAGACCCTAATCTACCCCTTGCGGGCACCCAATCACCCGCCCACACGCTCAGATTGCCCTCAGACCCCCCTTAATCAATTCGCCAGTGCAATATTTACATCTGTTATTCCCTGTAATAACCCACTGATCACCTGTCAATCACCTATCAATCACCCCCTGTCACTGCCACCCATCAATCACCCCCTGTCACTGCCACCCATCAATCAGCCCCTAACCTGCCCCTTGCGGGCAATCTGATCACCCACCCACACCAATAGATCGCCCGCAGATCCGACATCAGATCACCTCCCAAGTGCAGTGTTTACATCTCTTCTCTCCTCTAAACACCCACTAATTACCCATCAATCACCCCCTATCACCACCTGTCACGGTTACCCATCAGATTAGACCCTAATCTGCCCCTTGCGGGCACCCAATCACCCGCCCACACCTCAGAACGTCCTCAGACCCCAGCCCTGATCACCTCGCTAGTGCATTGCTTGCATCTATTTCCCCCCTCTAATCACACCTTGAGACACCCATCAATCACCTCCTGTCACCCCCTAGCACACCTTCCCATTAGATCAGGCCCTAATTTGCCCCGTGTGGGCTCCTGATCACTCGGCCAAACCCTCAGGTCCCCCTCAGACCCCCTTCCGATCACCTCCCCAGTGCATTGATTGCATCTATTTTCCCCTCTAACCGCCCCCTGAGACACCCATCAATCACCTCCTGTCACCCCCTAGCACTCCTATCCATCAGATCAGGCCCAAAACATCCTGTCATCTAAGAGGCCACCCTGCTTATGACCGGTTCCACAAAATTTGCCCCCTCATAGACCACCTGTCATCAAAATTTGCAGATGCTTATACCCCTGATCAGTCATTTTGAGAAATTTGGTTTCCAGACCGGAGTGCCCGGAGGAAACCCACGCAGACACGGAGAGAACATACAAACTCTTTGCAGATAGTGCCCTGGCTGGGATTCGAACCAGGGACCCAGCGCTGCAAGGCGAGAGCGCTAACCACTACGCCACCGTGCTGCCCCTATGAACTCACCATACCCCTAACGGAATACCTTGGGGTGTCTTCTTTCTAAAATGGGGTCACTTGTGGGGTTCCTATACTGCCCTGGCATTTTAGGGGCCCTAAACCGTGAGGAGTAGTCTAGAAAACAAATGCCTCAAAATGACCTGTGAATAAGACGTTGGGCCCCTTAGCGCACCTAGGCTGCAAAAAAGTGTCACACATGTGATATCGCCATACTCAGGAGAAGTAGTATAATGTGTTTTGTGGTGTATTTTTACACATACCCATGCTGGGTGGGAGAAATCTCTCTGTAAATGGACAATTGTGTATAAAAAAAATCAAAAATGTGTCATTTACAGAGATATTTCTCCCACCCAGCATGGTTATATGTAAAAATACACCACAAAACACATTATACTACTTCTTCTGAGTACGGCGATACCACATGTGTGACACTTTTTTGCAGCCTAACTGTGCTAAGGGGCCCAAAGTCCAATGAGTACCTTTAGGATTTCACAGGTCATTTTGAGACATTTGGGTTCAAGACTACTCCTCACGGTTTAGGGCCCCTAAAATGCCAGGGCAGTATAGGAACCCCACAAGTGACCCCATTTTAGAAAGAAGACACCCCAAGGTATTCTGTTAGGTGTATGATGAGTTCATAGAAGATTTTATTTTTTGTCACAAGTTAGCGGAAATTGATATGTATTGTTTTTTTTTTTTTCACAAAGTGTCATTTTCCGCTAACTTGTGACAAAAAAAAAAATCTTCTATGAACTCACCATACTCCTAACAGAATACCTTGGGGTGTCTTCTTTCTAAAATGGGGTCACTTGTGGGGTTCCTATACTGCCCTGGCATTTTAGGGGCCCTAAACCGTGAGCAGTAGTCTAGAATCCAAAGGCCTCAAAATGACCTGTGAATAGGACGTTAGGCCCCTTAGCGCACCTAGGTTGCAAAAAAGTGTCACACATGTGGTATCGCCGTACTCAGAAGAAGTAGTATATTGTGTTTTGGGGTGTATTTTTACACATACCCATGCTGGGTGGGAGAAATATCTCTGAAAAAGGACAATTGTGTGTAAAAAAAAATAAAACAATTGTCATTTACAGAGATATTTCTCCCACCCAGCATGGGTATGTGTAAAAATACACCCCAAAACACATTATACTACTTCTCCTGAGTACGGCGGTACCACATGTGTGGCACTTTCTTGCACCCTAAGTGCGCTAAGAGGCCCAAAGTCCAATGAGTACCTTTAGGATTTCACAGGTCATTTTGCGACATTTGGTTTCAAGACTACTCCTCACGGTTTAGGGCCCCTAAAATGCCAGGGCAGTATAGGAACCCCACAAATGACCCCATTTTAGAAAGAAGACACCCCAAGGTATTCCGTTAGGGGTATGGTGAGTTCATAGAAGATTTTATTTTTTGTCACAAGTTAGCGGAAAATGACACTTTGTGGAAAAAAAACAATTAAAATCAATTTCCGCTAACTTGTGACAAAAAAAAAAAATCTTCTATGAACTCACCATCCTCCTAACGGAATACCTTGGGGTGTCTTCTTTCTAAAATGGGGTCATTTGTGGGGTTCCTATACTGCCCTGGCATTTTAGGGGCCCTAAACCGTGAGGAGTAGTCTTGAAACGAAATTTCTCAAAATGACCTGTGAAATCCTAAAGGTACTCATTGAACTTTGGGCCCCTTAGCGCAGTTAGGGTGCAAAAAAATGCCACACATGTGGTATCGCCGTACTCAGGAGAAGTAGTATAATGTGTTTTGGGGTGTATTTTTCCACATACCCATGCTGAGTGGGAGAAATATCTCTATAAATAGACAATTGTGTGTAAAAAAAATAAAACAATTGTCATTTATGGAGATATTTCTCCCACCCAGCATGGGTATGTGTAAAAATACACCCCAAAACACATTATACTACTTCTCCTGAGTACGGCAATACCACGTGTGGCACTTTTTTGCAGCCTAACTGCGCTAAGGGGCCAAAAGTCCAATGAGCATCTTTAGGCTTTACAGGGGTGCTTACAATTAGGCACCCCCCAAAATGCCAGGACAGTGAACACACCCCACAAATGACCCCATTTTGGAAAGTAGACACTTCAAGGTATTCAGAGAGGAGCATAGTGAGTCCGTGGCAGATTTCATTTTTTTTTGTCGCAAGTTAGAAGAAATGGAAACTTTTTTTTTTTCTTTTTTTTTGTCAGAAAGTGTCATTTTCCGCTAACTTGTGACAAAAAATAAAATCTTCTATGAACTCACCATGCCTCTCACTGAATACTTTGGGATGTCTTCTTTCCAAAATGGGGTCATTTGGGGGGTATTTGTACTATCCTGGAATTTTAGCCCCTCATGAAACCTGACAGGTGCGCAGAAAAGTCAGAGATGCTTGAAAATGGGAAAATTCACTTTTGACACCATAGTTTGTAAACGCTATAACTTTTACCCAAACCAATAAATATACACTGAATGGGTTTTTTTTAATCAAAAACATGTTTGTCCACATTTTTCGCGCTGCATGTATACAGAAATTTTACTTTATTTGAAAAATGTCAGCACAGAAAGTTAAAAAAATCATTTTTTTGCCAAAATTCATGTCTTTTTTGATGAATATAATAAAAAGTAAAAATCGCAGGAGCAATCAAATAGCACCAAAAGAAAGCTTTATTAGTGACAAGAAAAGGAGGTAAAATTCATTTAGGTGGTAGGTTGTATGAGCGAGCAATAAACCGTGAAAGCTGCAGTGGTCTGAATGGAAAAAAAGTGCCTGGTCCTTAAGGGGTAGAAAGACTGTGGTCCTGAAGTGGTTAAAGTGGATCCAAGATAAACTGTTACTCATCGCATAATTGTTTCTTTCATATAGTTTATAGGGCATTCCTCAAGCCAAATACTTTTTTTGTTTTGTTTTAATACTCTAATTCCCTATAAACTAAACAAGCCTCGCCCACAGCTTTTTAGAGAGCCTTGGCACTGTAGCAAGGGCTTATGGGAGCTCAGTCTGGGCAGGAGGAGGTTACTAGCCAGAGATTTCAGAAGCAGAGGGAAGGAGGGAGGAGGAGAGGGGACTGAATTTGTCACAGGCTGAGGGTTGGAGATGCTATCAGCTTGCCTGTGTGTAATGTGACAAACAGAACATGTCCGCTCTCAAATTGTGTCACAGGAAGAAATAATCATAAACTACTAAAGTTGTTTGCAGCTAGATTTGCTAAACTTTAAGCTATATAGACAAGTTACTTGTTATAGTTAGTTTTTCATCTCGGATCCGCTTTAAAGAAAGAGTTTAACAGTAAATGCAGTAGCAAAAAAATAAATCATGCAGGTCAAGGAGATGTAAACCAGTGAATGCGTAGTAGTGCGCCATCTAGCTAAGTTACAAAGTTTACCGGGCTGCATTGCGGATCAAGGAAGAGGACCAGGAGGACAGCGAGGCACCTGCAAGACTGAGGAGGCTGGAAGAGTTCCCAGGTAAGTAAAAAAAAACACAATTTATGTTCACCTCGGGTATCCTTTAAGCCAGGGGTGCCCACATTTCAAAAAGATGCCACGAGTGTAGGTTAGCCAGGTATAGGTGCCCCCAGTACAGGTAGCCAGGCACAGGCGCTCCCAGTATAGGTAGCCAGGTATAGATGCCCCCAGTATAGGTAGCTAGGCATAGGTGCCCCCAGTATAGGTAGCCAGGTATAGGTGCCCCCAGTATAGGTAGCCAGGCACAGGCGCCCCCAGTATAGGTAGCCAGGTATAGGTGCCCCCAGTATAGGTAGCTAGGCATAGGTGTCCACAGTATAGGTAGCCAGGTATAGGTGCCCCCAGTACAGGTAGCCAGGTATAGGTGTCCCCAGTATAGGTAGCCAGGTATAGGTGCCCCCAGTATAGGTAGCCAGGTATAGGTGCCCCCAGTACAGGTAGCCAGGTATAGATGCCCCCAGTATAGGTAGCCAGGTATAGATGCCCCCAGTATAAGTAGCCAGGTATAGGTGCCCCCAGTATAGGTAGCCAGGTATAGATGCCCCCAGTATAGGTAGCCAGGTATAGGTGCCCTCAGTATAAGTAGCCAGGTATAGATGCCCCCAGTATAGGTAGCCAGGTATAGCTGCCCCCAGTATAGGTAGCCAGGTATAGGTGCCCCCAGTACAGGTAGCCAGGCACAAGCGCCCCCAGTATAGGTAGCCAGGTATAGGTGCCCCCAGTACAGGTAGCCAGGTATAGGTGTCCCCAGTATAGGTAGCCAGGTATAGGTGCCCCCAGTACAGGTAGCCAGGCACAAGCGCCGCCAGTATAGGTAGCCAGGTATAAGTGCCCCCAGTACAGGTAGCAAGGCACAGGCGCCCCCAGTACAGGTAGCAAGGCACAGGCGCCCCCAGTACAGGTAGCCAGGTATAGGTGTCCCCAGTATAGGTAGCCAGGTATAGGTGCCCCCAGTACAGGTAGCCAGGCACAAGCGCCCCCAGTATAGGTAGCCAGGTATAAGTGCCCCCAGTACAGGTAGCAAGGCACAGGCGCCCCCAGTATAGGTAGCCAGGTATAGGTGCCCCCAGTACAGGTAGCCAGGTATAGGTGTCCCCAGTATAGGTAGCCAGGTATAGGTGCCCCCAGTACAGGTAGCCAGGCACAAGCGCCCCCAGTATAGGTAGCCAGGTATAAGTGCCCCCAGTACAGGTAGCAAGGCACAGGCGCCCCCAGTATAGGTAGCCAGGTATGCCGCCACCTGCTGCTGCTCGTTTTCTTGATCGAGTTGGCGGCCACCTTAGTACATGCCGTTACTAGGCCACCGCGCTCATGTGTACACTGTGGATCACCGCTGACCTGAGGTCTCAGAGTGCATTGGGAATGCAAAGAGGGCCAGCCGGAGTACAATGTAGTGGAGGAGGATGGACATTGACTCATTTAGGGAAAGGAGCAGTGGCTGGGTAGGAAGGAGGGGGCGGGATGCCGCCTATTGGAAGGTGACGTGTCATGGAAGGTCTGCCCCTGGGTGTGGCCACATCGCTGTGCACAGCCTAGAGGGGAGGAGATGCTGTCTCTCATTCAGCTCCACCTCTTTCCTTCAGCCACGCCTCTATTGGCCAGGTGTTTCTCTGCATAGGCCATCAGAGCAACACAATTTGACACAACGCAGATCTGCAGCACTATTTGATGGATCCCGGTAGCGATCTTCTCTGCCGGTAAGTCACGATTGATGTAATGGGCACCTCTGCTTCAAGCCGCTGTTAGACGGAAGGCGGAACTGTGCACTTGCCAGGCACTCCAACAGCCCATCTGCCGGCAACAAGCGCCATTCAGGTACAATTAAAAGATACCCGAGGTGACATGTGACATGAGATATACATGTGTATGTACAGTGCCTAGCACACAAATAGCTATGCTGTGTTCCTTTTTTCCTTTCTCTGCCTGAAAGAGTTAAATATCAGGCATGTAAGTGACTGACTCAGTCCTGACTCAGACAGGAAGTGACTACAGTGTGACCCTCACTGATAAGAAACTCCAACTATAAAACACTTTCCTAGCAGAAAATGGCTTCTGAGAGCAGGAAAGAGATAAAAAGGGTCAATAGTTCATAGATTTTAGCTCTGGCCTACTTCAATGAATGTGTCATTGAGCAAAAACAATAAAACAGTAAAAACTTAAAAAATAGATTTAAAGAGACACTGAAGCGGAAAAAAAATATATGATATAGTGAATTGGTTGTGTACTATGAATAATTACTAGAAGATTAGCAGCAAAGAAAATATTCTCATACTTTTATTTTCAGGTATATAGTGTTTTTTCTAACATTGCATCATTCTATAATGTGTGCAGATTACACAACACTCAGCATTCAAAATGAGTCTTTCAGAGCAGTCTGTGAAGTAATGACCTCTCCTCTGGCAGAGGAAAAGTAAATAGTCCAGGAACAGTTGAGATAATAAAAGTCAGATAACAGCCCTCTCCAGGACTAACTTAGTCGGAGAGCTTAATGGCTTGTTTACATAGAGATAACAACTGGAGTTTCTCAACTCTTCCTGTACTGGAAACAATTAGACTGATGTATCTGATCTTAATGTTTTATTTCTTAGCTGTGCTACACATACAAATCATAATATCATCATTTTTTTTTCGCTTCAGTGTCTCTTTAAATATAAAATAAAACTGTGGAATATCTTATAAAGTCATTTTTTACTAGAAGGAGGATAGATACAATTGTTTATTTCATTAGTTTATTTTCACCTCGGGTGTCCTTTAAATGTAGCTGAATGGCAGCGTGCTTGGATGTGACTCCGCCTCTTCACCGCCCATACGATGCGCCCGGCGGGTGCACGTCAGCTGACAAGCGGTGAATTCAGCCTACATACCCCTATCTCCTCTGAGTACCCCCTGCACTGGGCAGCCATTATAGGCCTCGTTTCCATCTGTGCACTGCTATCCGCTTCTGTTTGCTTTTCAGCAACAATTTATCAATCTGTAACATTAATGTGCTGATAAAAAGCGGATAGAAGAGCATAGATGGAAACAAGGCTGTATACGAGTCATTGTAAATCTGCCTCCAGGCTCCTCTTTTCAAGTGAGGCCAGAAGTTTATGAAATCCATTATCTTTACAGCGCACCGAACTGGCAGGAACAGCACATTATTGTTCTGTGTATAAAGTGTTTGCATCCCTCTTTATGCGGCTGGAGAAACCTTAAAATAACTAATGAGTTCCGCTGATGACTGCAAATGAATGACTGCATCGCTACCAAACTCATTTACTTATCCGGCCGTCTTCAGAGGACGCGGGGAATAGATTACGCATCTCGAGACATTAGACGAGCTCTGAAAACTGACTATTCTTAAAGTGAACCTGAACCGAAATTAAAATTATTTAAAAATAAACACATAATGTACATGCCAATTAATATTACATACTCACCTTCCTGTCAGTTCCTCTCAGAAGCTCGCCATTTTCTTCTAACAATGATTCCTTCCTGTTCCGACAAGATTTTGTCACAAATGAAATATATCAGATGTTGCCAGTTATAACTGAAAGGGCAACTGACTTGCAAAGTAATGTCCATGTTTCCCTAAGGGTCTGTTTCCACTACACGCAGATTGGACGCAGAATAGATGCAGGAAAACTGACTCCAATGAATGCCTATGGGCCTGTTTCTACCAAACGCGATTTTTCTGATGCAGATTTTCCCATAGGCATTCATTGAAGTCAGTTTTTCTGCATCTATTCTGCATCCAATCTGCGTGTAGTGGAAATAGGTCCTAAGGCTCACATGGGCGATATTACAGTTAAACAATGTGCTGACCAGGAATTTGTTATGGGGTAATGACAATTTTTACATCAGTTGCTGTCAGTTATAACTGAAAGGACAACTGATGTGCAAGGTAATGTCCATGTTTGCCTATGGCTCAAGGGGGCAATATTACAGTTTAAGAGTGTGATGATTCGGAAGCTGTTATAGGGTCATTGCCATTTTTAAAATGGAGGACGGAGAATTCCAGTGATCAAAGTGGACAAACAGATTGAGGAGTAGATTATAAGAGATGTACAATACAATACAATAACATTTGTAAAGCGCTTTTCTCCCATAGGACTCAAAGCGCATAGTTGTGTCTCAGATTAATACAGGGTTGCAGGCTGGGTTGTGTTACAGAGGAGATAGTCAGATGTTCATGAATGCCAGACTGAAGAGGTAGGTTTTCAGTTTAGACTTAAATGCTTCCAGGGATGGAGCTGTCCTGATTGGGTGTGGCAGGGAGTTCCAAAGTGTAGAGGCAGCATGACAAAAGGCTCTGTCTCCAAAGGTTTTGAGGTGGACTCTGGGGGTGACCAAGGTGTTACGTCCTTTTGATCTAAGATTGTGGGGGGTGTGATGCAGTTGCAACAAGTCCTTCAGGTATCCAGGGCCCAGATTGTGCAAGGATTTGAAGTAGGACCTGTGTATGTTTATTTTGACTTTTCATTTTCAGTTCAGGTTTGCTTTAAAGAGACTCCGTAACAAAAATTGCATCCTGTTTTTTATCATCCTACAAGTTCCAAAAGCTATTCTAATGTGTTCTAGCTTACTGCAGCACTTTCTACTATAACAGTCTCTGTAATAAATCAATGTATCTTTCCCCTGTCAGACTTGTCGGCCAGTGTCTGGAAGGCTGCCAAGTTCTTCAGTGTTGTGGTTCTGCTATGAACTCCCTCTTCCAGGCCCCTCTCTGCACGCTGCCTGTGTATTATTTAGGATTAGAGCAGCTTCTCTCTTCTCTCTTATCTTTTACAAGCTGGATAAATCTTCCTCTGAGCTGGCTGGGCTTTCACATACTGAGGAAATTCAGACAAGGGCAAAGCTGTTTGCACTCTGCAGGAAGAAAAGAGCAGCCTGAAACTTCAGTGCATGAGAGCAGAAGGGGGAAAGAAACACACAAATGATCTCTTGAGATTCAAAAGGAATGCTGTATACAGCCTGCTTATGTATGGATGTATTTTCTATGTGTGGACATACTGTACATCAATCTACTTCCTGTTTTGGTGGCCATTTTGTTTGTTTATAAACAAACTTTTTAAAACAGTTTTTAACCACTTTTAACCACTTCTCTACCACAGGGTTTTTCACCTAAAAACCACAGCAATTTTCACATTTAAGGGAGGCAAGGGTTAATGGGCTTAATGGGGGTATAATTTATTTAAAAAAAACCTCACTGATGCTGATCAGTCACTAATGCTGTGTTAGTTATCTGAGATCCTCTCAAGAGTGATCTCAGTAACTGTAACAGCATAGTGACTGATACAATGTTTACACACATTCTGCATGAATAAGCACTGTCATTGGCTTTGTGAACACATGTTCACATCAGCCAATCACAGACCAGCGGGTGCCCGACGCGTATGCCCGTCCGCATGCACGCGGACGCGATCGCGCACGCGAACGCGATCGCGCACGCGAACGCGATCGCGCACAGCAGGAAAATAAACAGGAGTTGCCTATCTACGCCCCTGTGACTCAGGTGAATTTTAAAGGGGCGTAGATAAGCGTGGCAGAGGTTGTTAAGTGGTTAATGCGGCGAGGAGCGGCGAAATTGTGACAGAGGGTAATAGGAGATGTCCCCTAACGCACTGGTATGTTTACTTTTGTGCGATTTTAACAATACAGATTCTCTTTAAGGGTGGCTGCGCCATACACTGCTTAACGACTGTGAGAACTGACAGATCGTTCCCATAATGCTCAGCTGCAGAAGCTAGAAAATAACAGCTGGAACTTGTAGTTCCACCACAAAAAAAAGGTCAGGCGTCGCCCTTGTGCTGCACTCTCCACTGCCAATCGCAATAAAAACCATTCAAATTCTGAACGCCTCGGAACATTAGTGTTGTAATGACCGAAAAGTCTACAAAATATAATAACTAGGCATTATCGCTTTCACAGAGAACGCATAAACCGGGGGGGAAATGCCTGAACCAAAACAAGCGTTATACATTACGTCTATCGCTGAATTCATTAGAAACTCAATTAAGTAACAATGCACAACTATATGTTATGAACGCCATAAAACAGCTGAATGTTATTTTTTCCATTTTCTCTGCATTTAAAGTGTCTGTAATGTGCTCTATGAATTGTCGGTCATAAACGGATACAGCACGGGGAGTGATCTAAGCAAAGCACTGCTAATGTATGCCAGGCTAAAATAATGAGGACAGCACACATGGCTGAATACTGCCTCTAGCCAGGGCTGTATTTAGGGTTCGGGCTCCCCTAGGCACCTCAGACCTATGACGCCCCCCCCCCCCCCCCCAATGAAAGAACAACGGCGGTCCGCGAAGCGCGCTGCGACCCAAAATGGGCGTGTCCACAAAATGCAGTGGGCGTGTCCAATGACAATTTGCTAGTAAGAGTGTAAGTAGAAAAAAAAAATGTCCTACTAAGAGTGCAAACCAAAGTCAGTAGGCCCTTGCTTCCTCCCCGAATATGAGTAAAGTGACCCTAAGCAAACAAGTAGTAAATGTTTCCACCATAAAAACACATTAGCCAGTGTTCTCTCCCACAAAATAGTGGTGGGTATTAGATTGTGAGCTCCTCTGAGAAAAGTCAGTAACATGACTATGTTCTCTGCAAAGTGCTGCAGATGATGTCAGTGCTATATAAATACATAATAATATGGTAGGAGATTAGACTATGACTATGGTAGGATTAGATAGTGAGCTCTTCTGAGGGCAGTCAGTGCCATGACTATGTACTCTGTACAGTGCTGCAGAAGATGTCAGTGCTATATAAATACATAATAATAATATGGTAGAACATTAGCCTATGACTGTGGTAGGATTAGAGTGTGAGCTCCCGTGAGGACAGTCACTGACATTACTATGTGCTCTGTAATGTGCTGCAGAAGATGCCAGTGCTATATAAATACATAATAATAATAATATGGTAGAACATTAGACTATGAATGTGGTAGGATTAGAGTGTGAGCTCCTCTGAGGACAGTCAGCGACGTAACTATGTACTCTGTAATGTGCTGCAGAAGGTGTCAGTGCTATATAGATACATAATAAAAATATGGTAGGACATTAGACTATGACTATGGTAGGATTAGAGTGTGAGCTCCTCTGAGGACAGTCAGTGACATGACTATGTACTTAGTAGTGTGCTGCAGGAGATGTCAGTGCTATATAAATATAATATGGTAGGACATTAGACTATGACTATGGTAGGATTAGAGTGTGAGCTCCTCTGAGGACAGTCAGTGACATGACTATGTACTCTGTAATGTGCTGCAGAAGATGTCAGTGCAATATAAATATATAATAATATGGTAGGACATTAGACTATGACTATGGTAGGATTAGAGTGTGAGCTCCTCTGAGGACAGTCAGTGACATGACTATGTACTCTGTAATGTGCTGCAGAAGATGTCAGTGCTATATAAATATATAATAATATGGTAGGACATTAGACTATGACTATGGTAGGATTAGAGTGTGAGCTCCTCTGAGGACAGTCAGTGACATGACTATGTACTCTGTAGAGTGCTGCAGAAGATGTCAGTGCTATATAAATATATAATAATATGGTAGGACATTAGACTATGACTATGGTAGGATTAGAGTGTGAGCTCCTCTGAGGACAGTCAGTGACATGACTATGTACTCTGTAGAGTGCTGCAGAAGATGTCAGTGCTATATAAATACATAATAATAATATGGTAGGAAATTGGACTATGACTATGGTAGGATTAGAGTGTGAGCTCCTCTGAGGACAGTCAGTGACATGGCTATGTACTCTGTAATGTGCTGCAGAAGATGTCAGTGCTATATAAATACATAATAATAATATGGTAGGACATTACACTATGACTATGGTAGGATTAGAGTGTGAGCTCCTCTGAGGACAGTCAGTGACATGACCATGTACTCTGTACAGTGCTGCAGAAGATGTCAGTGCTATATAAATACATAATAATAATATGGTAGGAAATTGGACTATGACTATGGTAGGATTAGATTGTGAGCCTCTCTGACGACAGAGACATAATAACAGTACTATGAAATAATTGCTTTATATAATCCTCGAGAGCCTGAGCTTCAAGGGAACCTTAACTGTGAAACAAAAAAAAGTTTCACTTACCTGGGGCTTTCCCAAGCCCCCTGCAGCCGTCCTGTGGCCGCGCCGGTGTTTGAGTGTCCTCCAGTCCCCCGCCGCGGCTTAGTTTCATTTTCGGCCGACTGCCAGTCGCCCCCCGGCATCGTGTCCTTTTTTTTCACCTTCCCCGCCGTGAAGCGCATCATGCACAGGTGCAAGCGTACTTAGCCTGCACATGACGCGCTTAACGGCGGGGAAGGCGAAGAATAGGACGCGTTGCCGGGGGCCGACTAGCAGTCGGCCGAAAATGAAAGTAAGCCGCGGCGGGGGACGGGAGGACATTTGAGGACCGGCGCGGGAACAGGACGGCTGCAGGGGGCTTGGGAAAGCCCCAGGTAAGTGAAAATTTTTTTTGTTTCACAGTTAAGGTTCCCTTGAAGCTCAGGTTCAGAAATAGATACTTAGCCAAAGAGAGCAAAGCCTCAGGATCCTATTGAGTTTTTGAGGCTTCCCTCAGTGTCATCTGCTCTCCCACTACCCAGTGCAGACTCCCTCCACATCGGGGCTGCGCTAATCTTGTGACGAGCACGGCTATGCGTGTGCAGCTTCAGCTTACTGCACATGCGTGACGGCTGTGCTGATGCCAGAAGAGCGCAGCTGCGCTTGGCAAGGGGGACCCGCAGAACGCAGAGGGAAGCCTCAATAGGATCCTGAGGCTTCCCGCTCTTTAGCTAAGCATCTTTCTGTACCCGAGCTTCAGCTCAGGTACAAAAACAGGACAATAAATACATTATTTAATGAGATACAGGAAAGTAAGAATGAGAAGTGAAAGACAGAGCAGACTGGGAGAGAAGGCGGATAGATAGAGGGACAGTAGGAGATGGCAGAGAAGGGAGGAGAGCGGGAAGAGATGGAACATATGGAGCCAAAATTTAGCAGGACAATCACAGGTAATTCAGACACAGGAATGTATCAGCCAGCTATCACTAGTATAGTGCGTGTACCTTTTATGATGCTTCTCTGCTCCTGTCATTATACAGCTGCCATTACTGTCACCAGCAGGCTGATCTCTCCCCACCTCCTGCTCCCCATGCAGATCTGTCCCCAGCCAAGGCAGCCCTGTAACTTCACTGATGCCTGGCTCTTTCAAATTCCCCGGGATTGAGAGGGGGTGGGCACACAATCAGCCATAGAGCAGGCAGCTCTCTGGTGCACCTAGTGTGCTACATCCTTCCCCCTGGGCTTGTGTTCGTTGTCTTCTCCCTTCCTGGCTGCCCTCCTACGATGTGGGGGGCGGGGCTTCTCTCTGCAGTCGGGCTGTCTGTCTTATTCTCCCCGTGTTGCTGCTTGGCACTGGCGAGGAGAGCAGCCGAAAGATGATAAACACGGCGCTCCCATGGCATAAAGGGCCATGCAAAGGAAGCATAACTTACATACAAAAGTGCACACAAATGCACATTTAAACTGCCTGTCTGTGTCCCCAAAGGTGGCCTGCCCCTCGCAGCTAATTGGCCGGTGGTGTGCTCATGCTCACTCGCAGGCTCAGCCCAGCCTGTTGTCGGGACTAAACCACCGCTAGGTATGGCTGGGGTGGGCGGGTGCCAGTTGCAGCTACCATAACCCGTACCAGACTCAACCCCCCCCCCCCTCCCCCCCTCCTTCACCAACAAGAAAAAAAAACGAGGTCCACTGTCTCCAGAGGAAAAAAAAAAAAATGTAAACATTAAATAACACCCAATATTTTGCCGCCCCCCCTGAGGACCCGCCCATGGCACCGGCCCACGGGTGACTCTTAAGAGATACGGCCCTGCCTCTAGCGAGGTATCCTTCAGCCAAGTACACATTTACTATCACCCGCAGAGATCGGGGATCAGGTGACAGTTTGGGGCGTTCTGTACAGATGTGTTGCTAGTCTATGGGCTTGTGATATAAGAATTTCGCAAATGCACTAAGCAGTGTCCTTAGACTGTTGCAACCGATCATTAATTTTCAACAATGGCAGTTTTCCCAAGTCCCGAGGCAGGAAAGCACCCCCAAATCATCTACCACCGCCATGTTTCACTGTTGGTATCATCGGATTACTGCAGAATACTGTATTTGCCTCATGACAGATATAATGAAGTCTTTGCTGCCCAGTGTCAGAGTCAATGGTTCCTGGAACATCTAAAATGACTTCAGAATCAAATGATCATTCTGCAGCCTACAAAGAACTTTGTTTTTCTAACAAGAAGATCTCTCTTGCTGCAAACAGTTATCCAAAATTACCAATATTATTCCTGACGGCCGACGAAGAAACAGGCAGGGTCAGAAGGAGAACAATGACCTTGCACCTGCACAGATGCCTTATCGATGCACATTGAGGGCGATGTGCGTTCGCTAGCTGCATGTATAAAAGGCTTACATCCTGGGTTTCTGCAAATACAGAGTAATTAGGTTAATGTTCTTTATTAGCTACAGTTGGTACCTATGCGTTGAGTTGCAACTAGTTATGATCATAATCTGCCAATTACGATTTAGCAAAATTTAACGTACATTTTTGCAAGTAAGTCGGACATAATTACGATTTGCACAATCTTCTGTTTTTGCGTAAACCAATTATAATTTGCGTAATTTTCACGTAATATTGTGCAGATTTTGGTGGTTAATAGCCAAGTCCCCAGACATGCAATTGTCACCGAAATTGTGACTTATATTACGGAGAAGAGTGGGAACAAGCAGAAAAAAATAATTTTTCAAAAAGACCTTGTAATTTTTAAAAAAAATGGTTTTAAAAAAAATTTCAAAGGAAAAATGGTTTTAAAAATAAAAAAAAAATGACAGTTTAAAAACCATTTTCTCTTTGCATTTTAAAATTGATTTTCTCAAAAACTACAAGGTCCTTTTCAAATTTCTTTTTGCCTTGTTCCCACTTTCCCCCTTAACATATATAGCAATTTTGTCAATGATCGCTTGCACGGAGGCTTTCCTATTAACCGAAATTACATCACTAGTTGCAAGCGGAGTTGCCATTTATGCCAGCATGCAAATGTATCGCAAATTGTATCAGGGCTGTGGAGTTGGATTTGGAGTCTGAGCAATTTTGGGGTAGTCGGAGACCGAGTCTGAGTTGGATGATTTTTGTACCTCCTCCATAGCCATGCAAGGGCTGTAGATTAGGAGTCGGAGCAAATTTGGGCACCTGGAGTCAGAGCCGGAGGTTTCATAAACTGTGGAGTCGGAGTTGAAGTCAGATAATTTTTGTACTGACTCCACAAGCTCTAAATTGTATGCAGATTGGAAGTGTCCCGTGATAACATAACAAAATTTGTTTAGGTGATACCTTTAATGACTAAAGGTGCATTCACACGCACTACGGAAGCCAATGACGGGTCCGTCAGACCCTCCCGCTGGGCGGACTTTCAGCAGACAGTACTGCGTGTGTACGCACTGTCGGCGTATCAGTCGGCTTATAAGTCCGCCAACAGTGCATACACACGCACTACTGTCTGCTGAAAGTCCGCCCAGCGGGAGGGCCTGACGGACCCGTCATTGGCTTCCGTAGTGCGTGTACGCATCTTAACTGTACAAGATTTCTTTGCAAGTTTTCGAAACTTTGAGTTTCTTCTTCAGGCATGTTTCAGAGCTGGATCAGAATGGTTCTGATCCAGTTCTGAAACATGCCTGAAAAAAACTCAAAAGTTTCGAGAGCTTGCAAAAAATTGTGTACAGTTACTCATTAAAGGTATCACCTAAAAGACTTTAATTGTTATGCCTACGGCTTGGAAGTGTGACAATCAAATTCACTTTCAGTCAATGTTAACTATTTTAATTAACTTTGCAAAGATTCTGGAATTATGAGTATCTCGTCCCCTGGCTTGGGCCGCTGCCCCAAAGCGGCGATGCGTAACGCTCCCGGGCGCGGGTCACGTACGTTGTTGCGACAGCTCTGCGCGTTATTACGGTATCTGGCGGATTAAAATTAATCACGTCGATCATTATCACATCAGAGTGAGTTTCTTATTCCATTTGGCAATAGCTCCTTCTATGATGGTCCCGGCAGCGGATGTAATGGAGAAAGATGACTGCTCTTCACTTCCATGTTATTGGATTTAGTCTCACTCAAGGGCAGAGCCTCGGGAACGGTACCATCAATCCGCCAGCCTTCACCCCCCTCCAGGGATGCCCTCTGCAGGCCTGTAATGAGCTGTCAGAGGGGGTGACAGATCTCCCCAGCCTTGGGTCACGATAGCTCTCCTACCTTCCACATCAAACGCGCATTACTCTCACCGCCGGCCGCTTGTCGACATCCACGCTCCGATTCCCGGCCGTGTTTGTACTTGTGAAGGTTGATAAGGGCTGATCATGACATTCTTATTTCTGGGCAGCCTGTGTGTCGCCGGGAGATAAGAGAGACCTCAGCGGCAAAGGTGCGAACGCTCCGAGAGTCCTATATAGAATCAGCCGTCAGGAGGTCTCTGTAAAGTCATCCCGGTGTGAGCACAATAGCGTCTCGTGCAAGCAGGACCGACTCCATTGTGCTAACACAACAGAGTGACATCTAAACTTCACCATACACCATGCTTTCAATCTTAATTTCAATCAATATTATGATCGCCTGCACATTCGACCAAAAACCAACATAGTGGTTCAATGTTTATATAACAACATTGATTGTAAATACTTGAATCCACTTCAGTAGAGATGTAGCGAACGGTTCGGCGGCAAACTTTGGGGGTTCGCGTTCGTCTGGACCAAGCGAACTTTTGCGGAAGTTCGATTCGCCCCATAATGCACTATGAGGGTCAACGTTGACCCTCTGCATCACAGTCAGCAGGCACATTGTAGCCAATCAGGCTACAGTAAGCCCTGGAGCCCCACCCCCCCCCCCTTATATAAGGCAGGTTTGCCGGCCATTACACCCACTCGTGTGCCTGCTAGAGACAGACTAGGGACAGCTGCTGCAGACTTGTTCTCCTAGGGAAAGATTAGTCAGGTTCTTGGCTGCTTAGCTTGCTCCTGGCTGATTGTTATTGCTTTTATAGCACCCCTCAACAGCTCTTTTGAGAGCTAATGTTTTCCAGATGTGTTTTTTTTTTGGTGTGTGTTGCTCACTGACATTATACAGCCCTATCTGTTGCAGCTGGACCTTGGTAATTGTTATTACTGGTTCAGCCAGGCCCTGCCTAACTATCTATACTGGGACACCTACCTATGCCTACCTAACTACTGGGGCACCTACTTACCTATACGGGGACACCTACCTACCTACCTATACTAGGGGACCTACCTATGCCTACCTACCTATACTGGGTCTCCTACCTATGCCTAGATAACTACTGGGACACCTACCTATGTCTACCTACCTATACTGGGACTCCTACCTATGCCTAGCTAACTACTGAGGCACCTACCTATGCCTACCTACATATACTGGGACTCCTACCTATGCCTAGCTAACTACTGAGGCACCTACCTATGCCTACCTACCTATACTGGGTCTCCTACCTAAGCCTAGCTAACTACTGGGACACCTACCTATGCCTACCTACCTATACTGGGTCTCCTACCTATGCCTACCTACCTATACTGGGTCTCCTACCTATGCCTAGCTAACTACTGGGTCTCCTACCTATGCCTAGCTAACTACTGGGACACCTACCTATGCCTACCTACCTATACTGGGACTCCTACCTATGCCTACCTACCTATACTGGGTCTCCTACCTAAGCCTAGCTAACTACTGGGACACCTACCTATGCCTACCTACCTATACTGGGTCTCCTACCTATGCCTACCTACCTATACTGGGTCTCCTACCTATGCCTAGCTAACTACTGGGTCTCCTACCTATGCCTAGCTAACTACTGGGACACCTACCTATGCCTACCTACCTATACTGGGACTCCTACCTATGCCTAGCTAACTACTGGGACACCTACCTATGCCTACCTACCTATACTGGGACTCCTACCTATGCCTAGCTAACTACTGGGACACCTACCTATGCCTACCTACCTATACTGGGTCTCCTACCTATGCCTACCTACCTATACTGGGACTCCTACCTATGACTACCTACATACAAGAAGATAATAAGGTCATTTCTTCATTGTGGACAGACCAAATTAAGCACTTTAGGCCTGCAATTTAGCATTCAATGTGATTTCTGTCCTTAAAACGCTGCTCTGCGTCAAATCCAGATTTTTCCCTGGGACTTTTGGCGTCCATCCCACTCCGCCATGCCCCCCTCCAGGTGTTAGACCCCTTGAAACATCTTTTCCATCACTTTTGTGGCCAGCATAAATTTTTCTATTTTTCAAAGTTCGTATCCCCATTGACGTCTATTGCGGTTCGCGAACTTTTCCGCGAGCCGAACCTTCCGTGAAGGTACGCGAACCGAAAATCGGAGGTTTGCGACATCTCTACACTTCAGTTTGCAATCAAGTCTAGTCAACTGTGTAATTGGGTAAAAAAAATTGTAGTGTGTGTTTGTAGGACCTTAATATTAATTATTTATAATAATAACCTCGTCTTAAAGGGGAAATGTCGACAAAAATGTTGTCTATTTTAAAACAATACCAGTTGCCTGGCTGTCCTGATCGCTTTGGCTGCAGTAGTGTCTGAATCACACACCTGAAACAAGCATGCAGCGAATCCAGTCATACTTCAGTCAGAGCACCTGATCTGCATGCTTGTTAAGGGGCTGTGGCTAAAATTATTGGATCAGCAGGACAGCCAGGCAATGTGTATTGTTTAAGAGGAAATAAATATGTCAGCCTCTATATCGGTGTGCTTTAAAAGGGGAATATCATCATGGCAGCCTTGAATTCCCTTCCATAAAGACATGACTGTAGATTTCAGTGAATATTGGCATGGATATGAAAGTGAGCTTTTCCGGCCAGGTATCTGGTTGGCGGTTCTGTAGCGGCAGGTTTATTATCGGTGTGGAAGGTAAACCAGAAAGCCTGGCTTGTATTGGAGCCCAGCGGTGTCTCTCTGTTCTGTTTCATTCACTTGCTTATTTCTCCGTGTCTCCTCAGAGCTGCGATAACAGGAAATAACAACATCAAAGCCATCATTGGAGTAGCAGTGCATTGTGGGGAATGTCTCTGTGGAGAATGTTATCAGGATAGTGCAGGAGTTACAGACAGGCCAAGCAGGTCACTAGAACCAGCTGTACATCTCTATTATCTGCTTCCACTGCATCCAAACACAAAGACTGCCCACAGGGGGCGCTAATCGCTTCTCTGAAATATCCTAACTGAAACCAATGGGGGGATAATATCCTAAAATGCACCCTGACGAGCCGGTCGTACCCGCACCCCCACCCTCTCCGAACACAGACCTCCCCAAACAGTTCATTGAAAGTTAATCTGAAGGGCTGGGTCACACTGGCACTCTCAGGAAAACTGCTCCGATTTCCGTTCGAACACATCAATTTCCGTTCCATTCAGTTGGTTCCGTTCCATTTCCCCATATCCCCCCCCTCCAGATTCCCATTGGATCCAATAGATTGGATTAACATGGGATCTGTTCGCATCTGTTGCAATCCATTATGTTATGATCCGCGACCGGAACATTTTTAGAGCCAGTGTGAACCAGGTTGAAGTCATATAAAAACAAGTTACATAGTTCCCTCAGTAAGGGGAAGAATCTGGTCTTCCAAAGCCCCTCTGTTCCTGTGCTGGGACACCATTTGCAATATTTGACACTTAAGTCGAAGATTGCTCGCAGCTCCGCCCCCTCTGTGTACAAGGACTGCCACACAGTATGGCCCACTTCTGTACAGTGTCACAGAGCTTCCCTCTCCATGCAGGAGTGGCTCTGTGCGCCTGCGCATGTACTCAGAGGGGGTGTGGCCACACAATACGGCCCACTTCCTCTGCGCAGTGTCACAGAGCTTCTCTCCAAGCAGGAGTGGCTCTGTTGTACTCAGAGGGGGCATGGCCACACGGTACAGCCCACTTCTGTCCAGTATCACAGAGTTTCTCTCCATGCAAGAGTGACTCTGTGCGCCCGTGCTTGTACACACAGGGGGTGTGGCCACACAGTACAGCCCACTTCTCTGCAGTGTTGCAGGGCTTCTCTCCATGCAGGAGTGACTCTGTGCGCCCGCGCTTGTACACACAGGGGGCGTGGCCACACAGTACAGCCCACTTCTCCGCAGTATCACTGAGCATCTCTCTCTGTGCAGGAGTGACACTGTGCGCCTGTACACACGAGGAGGCGTAGCCACTAAGAGGAAGTACGTCATGGCCAGCAGTCGGGTTGTGGACACTGGGAAAGCCATTGGAACATCCTCAGGCTAGAGTGAAAGTACCTCCCTCCGCATAGCAACCCGGGAGGACAGCGCTCGAGCGACGGGCCAGACTGAGGAACCGAAAGGCGCTATGCAGGGCCTTCTCTCTGCTAAGGTAAAGATCAACCCTAAAGTGAAACTGTAGTTAAAATACAAATGCCTAATAGGTTAGCTACACCCTAGGGATGTCAAGAAACAATTATTTGCTTGATAGTTACTGAGAAGCTTAATAGACTGTGTTTCACTTTGCTCAGAATATTATCAGTTACATGCTGCACTACCCTCACGTTCCCTATGTGATTTTTTGATCGCTAATTGCTGTTGCTAAGAGTGAGCAAATCTAGCAGAGAAGTTTCAGGATTCAGTGTGACTGTAAGCAGAGGAAGGGAAGGTTTCCTGTTTGTCAGGGTCTTCTGAATGAATTTTGATAGAATGGAAGACCTGCTGTATTCTATGTTGTGGGGGTGGAATTTTACACAGACTTTGGAGCAAAATCAACCGCTTCTGGACCACGGTAATTGAAATCTACGCCCTCTTTGGGAGCTGTTATCCCTGCCAGGGCGTAGGTTTTAAGTACCCCCGCCGCACGCTACCTCTGATATCACTGCTCTCCTTCTGCTGTTGCGGGCCACTCGCCCTGCTGTCGGCAGAGCTCCATGCGACGGTCAGGAGCCGATTTCATTACAGGATTGCTGCAAAATCGCTTTTCAAATCGATGTACAGAAGCAATTTTAGGTGTACAAAGGAGGTATGGTTGGCACTGCAGCAGGTTGCAATGTGTTTGAGCAGGGAGCTGGCAGTACCCACTTTGCTTCACTTACTATGGTGTGCTGCGTGCTCTGATCGTAGTGACAAGACTGCATGGAAAAGAGGAGGAGAGGGGAAGATTGGCACTGCAGTGTTCCGTTTATTCCATAGCGAGGCACATCATATACAGTACACATAGAAGTGATAATAGTAGAACATACCAGTGATGGAAGCGATGTGGGTGGCGGTGGGCGCGGGGTACTGTTAGCTTTACAGCCGTTTTGCACAGATATGCGGCATTAGAGCCTCTGTAGAAGCGCATATCCACGCAAAACGGCTATAAGGCCGACAGTGCCCAGCACCCACATCGCTTCCAGCACTGGTATGTTCTACTATTATCACTTCTATGTGTACTGTACATGATGTGCCTCCCTATGGAATAAACGGAACACTGCAGTGCCGCTATTCCCCTCTCCTCCTTTTTTCCCTACAAAAGATATTTTGCACCAATTTTACTACACAAATAAAAAACTTTAAAAAAAAAACAAAATCAAAAAACGCAAATTACAATGATTGTACAATTTCTGGCAGTAAGCTAAAAATGGCTGCAAAAGCGCCATAAATTGCTCCTGAAAAAGGCTGCAAAAATCTCTATCAAAAGCGTTCAGCAGCTGTAATTTGCAATTCCCAGGGGGCCCCGGTTTCCAACTTGTACAAATACTGAACCAGGAGAGCCATGATGATCAGAGAGAAATAAGCCGGATCAGACAAGGAAACTGCTATACTCACCTTACATCATTAAAACGGAATCTGGTTTGTTGCAATGTGCGTTACCACACTTTGCGCACAGTCTTTGCTTGTACTGAGAATCCCGCTGATGTACCGTATAGCAATGTGCGTTACCACACTTTGCGCACAGTCTTTGCTTGTACTGAGAATCCCACTGATGTACCGTATAGCAATGTACGTTACCACACTTTGCGCACAGTCTTTCCTTGTACTGAGAATCCCGCTGATGTACCATATAGCAATGTACGTTACCACACTTTGCGCACAGTCTTTGCTTGTACTGAGAAGCCCACTGATGTTTGGCATAGCAATGGGCGTTACCATGCTTTGCGCACAATCTTTCCTTGTACTGAAAATGCCACTGATGTATGGTATAGCAATGTGCAATGTCTTTGCCTGTATTGTCAACCTGGATGCTATACAGTATAGCAATGTGCAGTACCACCTTTTGCGCACAGTCTGCTTGTATTGTGAAGCACAATGATGTACCGTATAGCGATGTGCATTACCACCCTTTGCGCACAGTCTTCGCCTGTACACAGTCTGTACTGTGAATCCCGCTGATGTATGGTATAGCTTGTGTGACCTTCCTGTGATACACGACCTCTCGGTAACTGAACTGCAGATTTACAACTCTGGAAAATATCGGTTTTAATGAGAATGTCATTTTGCGAAATATAGGTCCGGCCCCATACGCTACAGCTGTGAGTGTGTGATAAACGTGTGTGCGCGGAGCCTGTGCGGGCATGATAAACGTGTGTGTGTACCCCTCTCCCGTTTACTTTGTCCTCTCCCAAAATCACCAGCGCATTTGAGAATATCGCACCTCTCCACATTTCACCGCTCTGTTGCTCTCCAGCTTACCCTCCTCGGTCAACGCAGAGAGCATTAGGAGATTTTCCCAGCACAGATTTTCCGCCCGCCGTATTGAATCGCTGATTGCGCTCTGCTGACTGACCTTCTGCAGAACTGCTGCGCTGCTGGACTTGGGTGGAAAGGATTTAGAGAAACTTCAGTTTGCTTAGTATGCTTTTACATTTCTATTCCCACAAGGCTTTTGACGTTGCCCCGGCGCATACTACTAAAGTGTTTTATTGTTGCATTCATGCAAAGCTTATGCGAGAAGACAGCAGGGCCGATTTGTTTACAGTCTGGCGCAGCACAAAGACGAGTTTGCTTTTGTCCTGATAGGTTTATGATGGTCGTCCAGAGCTAGAAATTAGGATTAATTCTGCAAACTAAAGGTGGCCAAACACTTATAGATTTGCAGCAGACAGGGCAGTTTCTAGGCTAAATTGCTCCCAGGGCAAAGGTGTAAAAATTGCTCCCCTTTCCCCCACCCCTGTGGAATCGCGAATCCTTAACCATCTTAGCGGTATGGACGAGCTCAGCTCGTCCATCACCGCCGATGGCTGCCGCTCAGGCCCTGCTGGGCCGATTTTGACGAAATAAAGAGCAGCACACGCAGCCGGCACTTTGCCAGCCGCGTGTGCTGCCCGATCGCCGCCGCTCTGCGGCGATCCGCCGCGAGCAGCGGCGAAAGAGGGTCCCCCCAGCCGCCTGAGCCCTGCGCAGCCGGAACAAATAGTTCCGGCCAGCGCTGAGGGCTGAATCGGAGGCGGCGGACGTCAGGACGTCGGCTGACGTCCGTGACGTCACTCCGCTCGTCGCCATGGCGACAGGAGAAGCCAAACACGGAAGGCTGCTCATTGCGGCCTTCCGTGTTAATTTTGGCCGCCGGAGGCGATCGGAAGAACGCCTCCGGAGCGCCATCTAGTGGGCTTTCATGCAGCCAACTTTCAGTTGGCTGCATGAAATCGTTTTTTTTTATTTACAAAAAACCCTCATGCAGCCGCCCTGGCGATCTTAATAGAACGCCAGGGTGGTTAAGGTGGCCACTAATGATCCAATTTCTAGCGAATAATCGTTCGATAGATCAGAAATTCTGATCGGAAGTGAAATATTGTAACAAATCGTTCGCTACACCATCAACGAACCAATCTTTGCTTCCTATCTATCACAACCAACAAGAAAATCCAAATTTTGGTTCGACGAAAATTCATTCAGAAGACATTTTTGTCACTCGTTCATAATCGATTGTGTCCATCAACGGAGGTTATTTACAACCAATCTGATCAGAATTTTTGATCGCTTGAATTATTTTTTGCTAGAAATTGGACAGTTAGTGGCCACCCTTACTCTTCAGGGACAGTTACATAGCCACAGGTCACAAGTAGATCTGCCTACTTACTAGTGACCAGCCCCTCATCCAGGAGGAAGCAGGGGCCAGGAGAATACACAGGGGAAGAGAGTCCGGAAAGCCGACTCCTCCATGGGCGCCGCACACTGACAGCCTGCAGTACTGCTACAGGACATCAGGTGTCATCACGCGGTGGTGACAGCCTGCAGTACCGCTACAGGACATCAGGTGTCATCACGTGGTGGTGACAGCCTGCAGTACCGCTACAGGACATCGGGTGTCATCACGCGGTGGTGACAGCCTGCAGTACCGCTACAGGACACCAGGTGTCATCACGCGGTGGTGACAGCCTGCAGTACCGCTACAGGACATCGGGTGTCATCACGCGGTGGTGACATGATGCTGACTTGATGTCTGATGCAGGCAGCCCAGGAGGAGTCAAGGAAGGTGATCGCGCTGGTAATCCTTCTTCTATTTGGCTGCACCATGCATCACCAGCTCCCTAGCGGTTATGTCCTTCTGCCTGTGCCCCCCTTCTACTACTTGCCAGTCTGTTCCCAGGGCGGTCGCCCTGCATGCACTGCCCAAGAAAAGGCCCCGGACAGCAGATTCAACCATCAGATAGATTTCTGTCAGATGCAGGAATCTGACACACACTAGGAACAGATTTCCAGTAAATTTCAGAATGAAATCTATTGGAAATCAATCTAAATGCATTATTGGACCATTAGATCCAATGCAACTCTACGGGCCATCGATCTGCTGCCAGCAGCAAATCGACCTAGATTTTCTATCCAGTCAGATCAAATCGATCAAAATCGGCCGCAAATCGATCAATTGGCTGATTCGATAGAATAGATTTCTGATCTATTTATTTGATAGAATTGATCGATCAATAGAACTTTGCCAGCCCTTTTTTTTAGTATTCCTCTTCAGTGATATAAATATATATGTCCACCCCACATTGCACTGCATACATTGTTATATGAATTTAGTGAACCTTTGTGTGACTGCTGGTGATCACGCTTAGCTAAAATAAAGTTGTGCTAATTTGAATGAAGTCAGCCTTGAAGCTCCTGATGTCTTTTTTGGGGGGGAAGTGAGATGTTAATTAATACCCATCTCTAACCGACCTGACAACAATGAGATGTAAGCTGTCAGTGACAGGCCCGGCAATTGTCTTCCTCCAGCTGCTGCTGAAATGGTAAGGCCACGTTTTATCGGGCAGGCAGTACGTGGGCTGTGGCAGGAGAGCCTGTCAATGTCACAAGCGACAGAAAGAACAGGCTGTAATGAGTGAGAGAGAGCAGCGTACAATGAGGGGAATGTCTCTTGTACTGAAGGAACAGGAAGCAAAACGAGAGAACATCCCAACGTGCCATCTCTACCTGGATCTGACGCCGAACAGCCATGATGTGTAACCAATATCGCCCCGTCCCCTTACGCTCTCTGTGACATCATGAAGCTCTGATTTTCCCCCAAAACATTATTTCAAGAAAGATATTTAAACCTCTGAGTCTCAATTCTTTCTTCACTAGTATTGAATAAATGATCTGAATTTGATTGCCTCATCGTATGTAAAAAAAAACATTTTTTAATTTGTTTGCTGTAGTTGTTTCTTCCAGCCACTAGAGGTCACAACTCAATAGAGGGAAGATTCTTTACAACAAAAACAGAGAAGGTGAGACATTTGTGAATGGTAAAACTGTAAAGAGCTTCCATTAAAAGTATAGGGTGAAATGGGAACCTTTCATGCTCTCTAGACTAGAGCATTCTTATTAACTGGCCTTAATTGTGGTATTTTGGTATAAATAGCCCTCAACATATATTCCATCCACACAGACCTAGGTAGAGTCACTACATCACCTGTTGATTACTTAAACTCTTTTCAAGGCTCCACCCATTCACCCTAATAAAGGGGTGGAGCCGTAAAGTAAAGCCTCGTACAGACTTCTGACTACTGTCACCTGGCGGGGATTGATACAGAACCCCTTTGGTGACAGTTTGTGGTCAAGGCTTTACAGAACAATCTCTAGCCAGAGGGCTAGCGGCGTGTTCTGTCACTATGGAAAGTTTTTTGGGTGGCCACGTGGGTCACATGACTGAGGGGGCAGAGTGCGGGAGTTAAGCTACATTAAGGGCACATGATCCAAATCGTCCGATGTATCAGGGCTGACATACACACACTAGATCCTCGGCCAAGGCAGTCTTTAGCCTTCGCCTTGGCCTTGGCCGATTGTGATCTAAGGTGTGTATGAACCTTTAGGCCGTGTACACACTGAATTTTGGTGGTGTGGCAGCTTCCCCGCACCGCCTTAAATAAGCTTTCAGAGAATACCCCTTTACTATGCGGCATTCCCTGTGTGGCATCCGGCCAAGCAGGAAGTGATGCCGCCTTCCTGCCAGCCAAGCGATGACAAGCTCGAAAGCGTATTGCAAAAACTACGCTTACACGCATGCATGATGCATAAAATCTGCGGCTGGTGTTTACACTTACACGTGTCACCATAGACTTGCACGACTTCCGGTCTGACGCAGATCGCTGCAGACATGCGCAATAACGTAGTTTTGGAAGTGCGTCAGATTGATGACTTCCGGCACACCGCGATACAGGTAATGTGATTTTCCCCATAGGTTTTCATTGTTTCACTGTAGCAGTGCAGCAATTTCCCGCACTGTTACAGTGTGAAAGGGGCTACCAATTTCCACCGTATATCCATCCTGGAGCAGCAGCTGGTCATAAGAAAAGCCACCAGTTGATGAGGGTCCTCTAGCGGCTGTGCTCTAAGGAAATGTCGCCAACACATTTGTATCTTTCTTTATAACTCATCCAGTTAGTGTATCTGTGCACACATTATTTACTGACGCTAACACCCCTCTTTGCCTGTTGTGAGTGCTAGGTGTGTAATATTGTCCAGTTTCTGGAGCTCTGCACATCCATGCAGCTTGATCATTCAAGTGTACCTTCTGTTTGAAAGCGCTGTCATGTCTCCCACCGTACAGTTAGTGCATACCTTCAAGTGTTTACGGATTGGACCCTCAAACGTTTTTTTGTCACATGTGAGCTTCCCCCAGCTATACCCGAGGTTACAAGGCTGTGTGGGGCATGGAGCTTTCAGTTAAATCCTGGATTACCATAAGTCAATTAGGACTGCTTATGGACTGTTGTGAGCCTCCATTGGATAAAGCCATAGAGAGAAGGATATACGCTCACAATGGCAATGACACCAGTATTTATCCTCTCCGGTACAGAGGAAGTTGTGTTATTTTTATCCGACTTCCAAAAATAAACCATTTATCTTTATCTGTACCCTTTGGGACTTCACCAAGACAAATGAGGTGTCCATATACAGGGCGCTGGGAGACCTACAGTCAACTTTTCAGAAGATTGAATGGTGTAGGGTAGTGTCAATTTCTTGAAGTATAGACCCAAACCAATTTTTTTTTTATCAAAAAACAAATTAAGGGCTGGTTCAGACGGACGTTTGGAGGCGTTGCGTTCGTTGGCGTCGTGGCGGCAATGCGTTCGGGCTTTCAGCAGCGTTCGCGTTACGTTCGGATGCGGTCACGTTTTTTCTTCCCCTAGGGGGACATTACCCGGCGCGGCTCCTTAAACGCCAGGGAAAATCAGGACCCAACCGCCGCGTTTGTGCAAACGCGCGTGAAAGCTTGATACAAACGCTCCCATTCACTTGAATGGGAGCGTGTAACGCCAAGCCCCGAACGCTGGCAGTAAACGCTCCGCAAGCGTCCGTCTGAATCAGCCCTAAGAATTGGGGAAAATTTTAAAGTAAGTGTGTGATACATTGCGCTCTATTCACAAAACTTCTCATAAATGTCTTATGTATCACCTAATTGATAAAAGATAAGCTTTCAGCACATTTACAAGCAAAATAGTCACTCAAATTAACCCTCCTGGCGGTTTGCTAAAAAATCGCCAGGGGGCAGCAAATCTTTTTTTTTTATTTTTTTTTTTTTCCATGTAGCGAGACAAAGTCTCGCTACATGATAGCCGCTGCTCAGCGGCATCCCCCCAGCCCCTCCGATCGCCGCCGGCGATCAGGAGATCCCGTTCGCCATGGCGACGGGGCGGGATGACGTCACCGACGTCAACGACGTCGTGACGTCATAGGGGATTCCGATCCACCCCATAGAGCTGCCTGGCACTGATTGGCCAGGCAGCGCACGGGGTCTGGGGGGGGGGGGGGGGGCGGCTGCGGCGCGATGGATCGGCGGGTAGCGGCGGCGATCGGGCACTGCACGCAGCTAGCAAAGTGCTAGCTGCGTGCAGCAAAAAAAGAATTATGCAAATCGGCCCAGCGGGGCCTGAGCGGTGCCTTCCGGCGGCATAGCCCGAGCTCAGCTCGGTCTTACCGCCAGGAAGGTTAAGTTGTTCCTGATGAACTTCATTTCAATATTACTTTTGTTACCTTAATTTTGTTTTTTGCTCTTTGAAAATGTAACATACATAAGGTAAAAACAGAGGAAAACAGGTGAAAAAGCTTTGCCCAATGTAACATTTGAAAAAGCTCCATGTGGTCTACGGCGGAGCCAAAATTACCGATTGGACTTCTTGCCCCAAGTGAACTGCTTCATGCTGATATATGCTCTGCCGTAGAGAAGGATATACGCTCACAATGGCAATGACACCCGCATTTATCCTCTCCGGTACAGAGGAAGTTGTGTTATTTTTATCCGACTCCCAAAAATAAACCACACTGGGCTCATACACCTAACGATTTTCCCGCCGATATACAGCAGATTCGATCACTGTGATCGAATCTGCTGTGAAATCGTTGCGCAAACGCTGACAGAACGATAGATCCGAAATCAATCGTTCCCGTTGATTCCCATCAATCCGTCCGTGCGGAAGATTTTGCTCGATCGCCGGCAGGTCGGGAGTGTGTAGATAGCGGCGTTCCAATGCCCGATGACCGACGCCTGCGCCGATATGTTACCTGCTCCGGCCGGCGTGAGTCCACCGGTCTCCTCTGTCCCTTCTCTGTGCTCGGCTCCTCCAGCTCCACTGAACTTCCTGTCCCATCAGGAAGTTTAAACAATAGAGCGCCCTCTACTGTTTAAACTTCCCCGGCAGGAAGTGAAGTGAAGCTGGAGCCCGGAGCGGAGAAGAAGACAGCGGAGACCCGGGGACTCGCGCCGGCTGGATCAGGTAATGTATGCGGGGGGGGGGGGGGGGGGCGTCAGCGGCACCTTCACAGATTGTGATCAGTTTCAGGCTGAAATCAATTCACAATCTGTTTGCAGTAAAGGCAGCCATACGATCCCTCTCTGATCAGATTCGATCAGAGAGGGATCTATCTGTTGGTCGATCTGATGGCAAATCGACCAGTGTATGGCTAATTATGTCTCCTCTTCTGAGATAAATGGGTTATCAGCCTCAGTCTCTCCCTTCTGATGAGACATTATAGTTGGCCATACAGTTATAGATTTGCAGCAGATTCGACCATCAGATAGATTTCTGTCAGATGCCTGTCAGGTCGAATCTGACAGGAATCTATCTGATGTGTGCCACATAGGAACAGATTTCCAATGGATTTCAGAATGAAATCTATTGGAAATCTATCTAAATGCATTATTGGACCATTAGATCCAATGGAACTCCATGGGCCATCGATCTGCTGCCAGCAGCAGACCGACCTAGATTTTTCCATCCAGTCAGATAGATCAAATCGATCGAAAATGATCAAAATCGGCCACCAAACGATCGATCTGGGAATTTGATAGATCGATTGATGGCTGAAATTGACCAGTGTATGGGCCCCTTAACGTCGCACCTGTGAGAACAATGTCTAATGCAGAACTGACGGCTACAATATGCGATGATTACACTGAAGGGAACCTGTCATTGTGACATCAATATATCACTGTATTAAATATGAACTAAAAGCACTGTTTACATGTAATGTAATTTTTTTTAAAAAACTTCTGCTTTTGTTGAGAATCAAGCAATCTATAAGTTTAGCTATATAAAGTTTTAACATTAAAATAAACCCGAGACGGGGTAATATAATCCCTTATCCACCCTGTTTTAAAAAGAACAGGCAAATGTTTGTAATTTCCATGGAGGCAGCCATCTTTGTCATGGGGGCTGCCATCTTTTTGGTTGAAAGGAGGTGACAGGGAGCATGAGACACAGTTCCAACTATCCTGTGTCCTGATTACCCCTCCCAGCTGCGTGCGCTAGACTTCAAATCTCAAATAATAAAGAAAACCTGCACCAAAACAGCAGAATGAGATCATCATCAGAAATCCCATCATGCTTTGCACAGGATCAGGAGAAAAAGCCCGGGCAGTTTTCTTTGATGGGGCGGAGCTTAGCTTCTGTGCAGCTAAAAACGAGGCTTGGGTAAGAAAAACAAAGTTCTGATGCTGTGAAACTGTTAAATAAACACCAGGCCTTTTCAGTGCTGCTGGGTAGATTTTTAGTCTGGAGGTTCACTTTAAAGTCTGTGACCCAAGGGCTACTGTGATGCACTGTTCCAAGCTGCGGGCCTCCTTCTTGATCACGCTCCCATGACCAGGAACATGAGCAGTTGCAAGTCTGTATGAATTGCCCATGCGTAGAACGCTCACCACCTGAGAAGCGTGATCGAGAAGATGCATGGCCAGGACATCGCATGTGCAGTAGTCCAGAGTTTAACAGGGTTGACAACAGCAAAGTAGGGAGGACCTGGAGTATGTTGAAGGATCGGATACACTACAGGGGGCTGGAAAAAGCAAACAGCAGTTAAATAACTAAAAAAGGCACCAAATTGAGAGTGTTATTCTAAAGTTTTATAAAACCCCAAAAATGCACAGGGGCAGATTTATCAGAACCAGCGCTCAGGAAACTGGAGAAAAATGTGCAAAAATCAAGGCTTCAGCTTGGTCAATCTAAACTGCAGTTTCTCCAATTAACCTTGTTTTATTTATATAATCTGCCCCATTATAGATGAAAACAAAACACACTAACGCATTGGATGTTGGTGGGAGTTATATGGAGGTTAATAGGTCCCTAATTCAACCTGTTCCCAGCCCAATAAACGGTCTCTCCTGTAATAAACACAGAGGAGTGTTTCCAGAAATGAGCCGTGATTGGGGATTCCGCCAGACAGAAGCAGGTTTGAAGGAGGAAGCGAGCGAAGGCCTCAGGGGATCGGCAGGCCTTAATTACCGCACTGATGTCCATATTTATTATATTTACACAAGGGAATTAATCCTTAATACAAATGTAAAGCCGAACGCCAGAGAGATGAGAATTAGCAGCGCCAGCACCAGCATTCATTTATAGAATTATGTGGGATGAAATGTGGGGCTGTACGCTGATTCTCTGATCGCCGCTTACCGCGTACGACCGCACAATACGCTCACTGTTCCAGGTCTGAGGGGAGATTTATATCTAAGCTATAACATTTATCCAGCAGTCCTCCAGGTCATGAATTTGTAAGCAGTGATGACCTGTGAAACGGACAGCCAATATCAAACTTTATCGGAAATGTAATGCTTTTCTAATACCATGCAATACGATTGAAGAGATCCTAAAAGTTGATAATTTCATGTGCTGCATTAATTTGCAAATTATTAGCAAAATATTTGTAACAACTCAAATGAATGTTGTAATCATTGTAGAAGAAAGACGTCAGAGGCAGCAGTTTGTAAATAGGGTATCCCTGCCCAGGAGAAATCCCGAAGAAGCATGTGATCAGCAGGGATGGCCCTGCCTGGGAGGACTCCCGAAGAAGCATGCGATCAGTAGGGATGGCCCTGCCCAGGAGAACTACCGGAGAAGCATGTGATCAGCAGGGATGTCCCTGCCCAGGAGGACTCCCGAGAAGCATGTGATCAGTAGGGATGGCCCTGCCCAGGAGAAATCCCGAAGAAGCATGCGATCAGTAGGGATGGCCCTGCCCAGGAGGACTCCCGGAGAAGCATGCGATCAGTAGGGATGGCCCTGCCCAGGAGGACTCCCAAAGAAGCATGTGATCAGCAGGGATGGCCCTGCCCAGGAGAACTCCCGGAGAAGCATGTGATGAGTAGGGATGGCCCTGCCCAGGAGAACTCCAGGAGAAGCATGTGATCAGCAGGGATGGCCCTGCCCAGGAGAACTCCAGGAGAAGCATGTGATCAGCAGGGATGGCCCTGCCCAGGAGAACTCCCGGAGAAGCACGTGATCAGTAGGGATGGCCCTGCCCAGGAGGACTCCCGGAGAAGCACGTGATCAGTAGGGATGGCCCTGCCCGGGAGGACTCCCGGAGAAGCATGTGATCAGTAGGGATGGCCCTGCCCGGGAGGACTCCCGGAGAAGCATGTGATCAGTAGGGATGGCCCTGCCCGGGAGGACTCCCGAAGAAGCATGCGATCAGCAGGGATGGCCCTGCCCAGGAGAACTACCGGAGAAGCATGTGATCAGTAGGGATGGCCCTGCCCAGGAGAACTACCGGAGAAGCAAGTGATCAGCAGGGATGTCCCTGCCCAGGAGGACTCCCGAGAAGCATGTGATCAGTAGGGACGGCCCTGCCCGGGAGGACACCAAGAGAAGCATGTGATCAGTAGGGATGGCCCTGCCAGGAGGACTCCCGAGAAGCATGTGATCAGTAGGGATGGCCCTGCCCAGGAGGACTCCCGGAGAAGCATGTGATCAGTAGGGACGGCCCTGCCCAGGAGGACTCCCGGAGAAGCATGTGATCAGCAGGGATGTCCCTGCCCGGGAGGACACCCTGAGAAGCATGTGATCAGTAGGGACGGCCCTGCCCGGGAGGTCACCAAGAGAAGCATGTGATCAGGAGGGATGGCCCTGCCCGGGAGGACACCAAGAGAAGCATGTGATCAGGAGGGATGGCCCTGCCCGGGAGGACTCCCGGAGAAGCATGTGATCAATAGGGATGGCCCTGCCCAGGAAGACTCCTGAGAAGCATGTGATCAGTAGGGACGGCCCTGCCCAGGAGGACTCCCGGAGAAGCATGTGATCAGCAGGGATGTCCCTGCCCAGGAGGACTCCCGAGAAGCATGTGATCAGTAGGGACGGCCCTGCCCGGGAGGACACCAAGAGAAGCATGTGATCAGTAGGGATGGCCCTGCCCGGGAGGACTCCCGGAGAAGCATGTGATCAATAGGGATGGCCCTGCCTGGGAGGACTCCCGGAGAAGCATGTGATCAGTAGGGATGTCCCTGCCCAGGAGGACTCCCGGAGAAGCATGTGATCAATAGGGATGGCCCTGCCCGGGAGGACTCCCGGAGAAGCACGTGATCAGTAGGGATGGCCCTGCCCGGGAGGACTCCCGGAGAAGCATGTGATCAGTAGGGATGTCCCTGCCCAGGAGGACTCCCGGAGAAGCATGTGATCAATAGGGATGGCCCTGCCCGGGAGGACTACCGGAGAAGCATGTGATCAGTAGGGATGTCCCTGCCCGGGAAGACTCCAGTGGAAGCATGTGATCAGTAGGGATGGCCCTGCCGGGAGGACACCAGGAGAAGCATGTGATCAGTAGGGATGGCCCTGCCCAGGAGGGCTCCCGGAGAAGCATAGGGATGGCCCTGCCGGGAGGACTCCCGGAGAAGCATGTGATCAGTAGGGATGGCCCTGCCCAGGAGAACTCCCAGAGAAGCACATGATCAGTAGGGATGGCCCTGCCCAGGAGAACTTCCAAAGAAGCATGTGATCAGTAAGGATGGCCCTGCCCAGGAGAACTCCCGGAGAAGCACGTGATCAGTAGGGATGGCCCTGCCCAGGAGGACTCCCGGAGAAGCATGTGATCAGTAGGGATGGCTCTGCCAGGAGGACTCCCGAGAAGCATGTGATCAGTAGGGACGGCCCTGCCCGGGAGAACTCCCGGAGAAGCATGTGATCAGTAGGGATGGCCCTGCCCAGGAGAACTCCCGAGAAGCATATGATCAGTAGTGATGGCCCTGCCCCCGGAGGACTCCAGGAGAAGCATGTGATCAGTAGGGACGGCCCTGCCCAGGAGGACTCCCGGAGAAGCATGTGATCAGTAGGGATGGCCCTGCCCGGGAGGGCTCCTGGAGAAGCATGTGATCAGCAGGGATGGCCCTGCCCAGGAGGACTCCAGGAGAAGCATAGGGATAGCCCTGCCCCGGAGGACTCCCAGAGAAGCATGTGATCAGCAGGGATGGCCCTGCTCAGGAGGGCTCCTGGAGAAGCATGTGATCAGCAGGGATGGCCCTGCCCAGGAGGACTCCCAGAGAAGCATGTGATCAGCAGGGATGGCCCTGCCCGGGAGGACTCCCAGAGAAGCATGTGATCAGTAGGGACGGCCCTGCCCAGGACGACTCCCGGAGAAGCATGTGATCGGTAGGGATGTCCCTGCCCGCGAGAACTCCCAGAGAAGCATGTGATCAGAAGGGATGGCCCTGCCCAGGAGGACTCCCGGAGAAGCATGTGATCAGCAGGGATGGCCCTGCCCAGGAGAACTCCCGGAGAAGCATGTGATCAATAGGGATGGCCCTGCCCAGGAGGACTCCCTGAGAAGCATGTGATCAGCAGTGATGGCCCTGCCCGGGAGCACTCCCGGAGAAGCATGTGATCAGCAGGGATGGCCCTGCCCGGGAGGACTCCCAGAGAAGCATGTGATCAGTAGGGACGGCCCTGCCCAGGAGAACTCCAGGAGAAGCATGTGATCAGTGGGGATGGCCCTGCCCAGGCGGACTCCCGGAGAAGCATATGATCAGAAGGGACGGCCCTTCCCGGGAGGACTTCCGGAGAAGCATGTGATCAGTAGGGACGGCCCTGCCCAGAAGAACTCCCCGAGAAGCATGTGATCAGCAGGGACGGCCCTGCCCGGGAGGACTCCCGGAGAAGCATGTGATCAGCAGGGATGGCCATGCCTGGGAGGACGCAGAGCACGATGCGTCACTTACGGACAATGGGTGGAGCCACGAATCATTCCGTGCCTCCAGAACTTTTAGTGCATTAGGATACATATAGCGTTTCGTTTTATAGAGACCTTTTAATGGGCTGCATTCAATCTGGATGCTAGTGAGAATTTGCCATCTCTAATGATTGTTCCCATTGTGAGACATTGAATGTCTGTATGCACCTTCATGCCGTACAGCTTTGATGCAGCTGTTCCTGCCCTCTGCAGAAAGTTTAACGTGAACAAGTAAACGCATTGTCTGTTCCTGTCGTCTCGCGCCAACATCCGATGACATCTACAGATTGATTCTAAGCTCGTCTCCAGCACAAAGCGTCTGATAGGAGCGTGTCATGTCTGGCAATATCCAATTTGCACAGAAATATGGAGCAATAAGCGCAGACATAGATGATGAAATGGAGCGGGCGGGTGCCGGGATCTCTGGGAAAACGCACAACATGTCATAGTCCTAATAATAAGCCGACACAGAGGAACTGAAGAGAGTAAACATGACAGTATACAGCAGACAAGAAAATAACTACTTAACAGAAGGAAACGCAGACAACCCACAGGAGTATCTAACACAGGGATAAAACAACCGCGTGCAACAAGACTTTATTGTCAAGTAGGGAAGATATGTGATGGGGCGACGCTTTTAAAGTATAACTGCACTGCCATACAAGAGCGTAACAAGCAGCCCAACACTGACAAGTGATTAACTTTCATTAAGCAGGCAGGCAAATGACAGCGCTCAAGGCTGCACCTGAAATGAAAACCAAAAGAGGCACAAATTATTTACTGAAGCTAACACCCTCCTTTGATATACCCTGTCACGGACGATTGCGGGGACGCAGGCGCGTCCTGGAACCGCCCGTGAAGAAAAGCGATCGCACTCGATTCTCTGCGTCGATTGCGCTTCAAATCGATAGAATCTATTGTGTAAGAATTTATTGTGTAGGAGGTCTGCAGTCCCTTCTTAGCAGAGGAATAGCATCACCTTAACTGCAGGATGGCTCTTTTGATATGCTAATGAGCCTGGGCCCAGAGAGTCCCTGGCTTCAAGCTGTGCTGATGGCCCATCCATCAGGTATAAGGTGACAAGCAGCTGGCAGGAAGACTGGCCCTGTGACTGCTGATCAAGCCAGAGGTGTAAACTCAAAGTTGTCTAAGCAGATTTCACATTCAGATGTTAATTGAAGGAGCCAACAGGGCCTTTTCATAGACAAGAAGCAGACACAGCTGGACTCCAGTCAGGCTGACTCCGGCCTTAGCAGGAAGAAATGAATGTACAATATAATCTTTTGCCCATTTACAGAATACAATAAATAGGGTGGTTATGAGAGCGGTATCATTGGATCCGTAGGGTCATGCTGGATCTCTTGATACCAGTCGAGAGGGGCCCGGGGCCCCTACCACCCAGGTATGAATCTACTCAGGACCCTGATCTGATGCACTAGCCATGTCAGGTATCATATTAATCTGTATTTTCCTCCAAGTATGAAGCTGTTACCCCCCTAAATGTAACGTGTATGGTTCAGGAGTTACAGCAATTCATAAGTTTAGCTCTAAAATCTCTCAGAGGGAATGAACTGTCATTTGCTGGTAGCTCAGAGGGGGCTGGCATTGCCACACCCCCAAACCAGCTTCATCAAAAGCACAGAGCCAGCAGGCGGGCTGGGTCCTCCACACTGAAACATCTTGCACTCATCAGATGCCAGCTTGAGGATATGCTGGCATCCACCTGGTCTGAACTCTGAACTCTGGACTTTGAAACCAAGGACTTTATGATTCTTCCCACAATAAGGACATCTTTCCAGGAACTAAGTATTTTTCTCCCTTCTTTTATTTTTCATACTGGCTATTACTGTTTTCATAATTGTTGATTTTCATAATTGTCTGTATATATTAATTATTTATATTGCGTGAATAAACGACTTCCCCAAGTCATTCACTGTTTCGCTACCCTGCTTATCAGCACACACAGAATTGATCCCGGGTCTCTGAAGATACGCTACTGTTTGTTTGTTGTTGGCTAGACAGAATATCGTGTGTTTAACCGTTTTATTCGCAGGATTAGTCAGTCAGTTAGTGGGCCCCACGGTCCCATAGTAACCGCGGTGGTGGCAGTTTACTCTGAACCAGTAGGTGACGTTGTAATCACCCGTGTCTCACAGGCTCCCTTCTGAGTTGTCTGCGGCTAATTCTTAACGGTTCCTGCGCATTGACTGCGACCAGAGTTCGCACGATCTGTGCGCTGGCACCGTTTAGAAGGCTAAGTGCGGTCAGCCACTGAGGGCTCCTGTGACATACCCGTTTGAGTACTAGTTGTGTATTGTTTGTCCAGTTTCTGGAGCTCTGCACATCCATGCAGATAGATCATTCAGGTACAGCCTCTGTATGAAAGCGCTGCCATGTCTCCTGCTGTACAAAGTGTTTAACTTGCTATAATTGAATAACAAAAATGGCCTTATAGTCTTCCTGTGTTATTATAGTAATGTCACATAACTCCCTGCATCCCAGTAATTATACAGAATAATCATGAAAGGCCGCAACGGGACTTTTCAAAAGGCACTGTAGTGACCTATAGCAGGATGCAGTAATGAGGCCCTGTAGTGACATATAGCAGAATGCAGTAAAGAGGCCCCGTAGTGACATATAGCAGAATGCAGTAAAGAGGCCATGTAGTGACATGTAGCAGAATGCAGTAAAGAGGCCCTGTAGTGACCTATAGCAGAATGCAGTAAAGAGGCCATGTAGTGACCTATAGTAGAATGCAGTAAAGAGGCCCTGTAGTGACATATAGCAGAGTGCAGTAAAGAGGTTCTGTAGTGACATATAGTAGAATGCAGTAAAGAGCCCCTGTAGTGACATATAGGAGAATGCAGTAAAGAGGCCCTGTAGTGACATATAGCAGAATGAAGTAAAGTGGCCCTGTAGTGACATATGGCAGAATGCAGTAAAGAGGCCATGTAGTGACATATAGGAGAATGCAGTAAAGAGGCCCTGTAGTGACATATAGCAGAATGCAGTAAGGAGGCCCTGTAGTGACATATAGCAGAATGCAGTAAAGAGGCCCTGTAGTGACATATAGCACAATGCAGTCAATTATTCCAGGTACCCAAATGTATGTTAAATTCACTGGTTTAGCATCAGAAACACTTCCTTTATCTATATATTTCTGTATATTGGTATGTAACCCGCCCTCTCAGTGATGCCACAGCCTAGCATGTTTATTATGCAGAATTCTCCTTCCAGAGCATTCTGGTATATTTTGTACTAGCTTTTGAATTCTCAGTAAACAAACATTCCACAGAGATCACCTGACAGAACTAAAGATGTCTCATAAATCTGTGATACATTTCTGAATGAAAATCGGGGGAGAGGTGTTACTCACTATTTTTAACTATATTGTTTTTGAGTGCCTCCAACAGTTCTGAGCTTCTCCCATCACACACACTCCTTCTCTGGGGCAGCATAATAACCATTTAAACAAAACAACATTTCTTGGTTACAGCTGATACACACCCTGCAATAAATCTGCCTTGCGTCTACTCCCTGCTTTTATGGCAGCAGACATTTTGTTAACATCCTGTGTTTTCAAGTGAGCTTATCTGCCATCTCTGTCATAGGCTGTCATGTGACACAGAGGAGAGATCAGATTACACTTGTGATTAGTCCCAGATGAGGGGGAATTAGACAAGCTAAACTCTCTAAATACATACAGGGCGCATTTCTCTGTGTTTTTCCTTTTGTCCTGTGCAAGAGTTCAGGTCTAATTTAAAGGGACTCCGAGCCCCTCTCATGGGCATGCCTATAAGACAGATGACTTCCAAAAAAGTCGTGCTATGACCACTCTGGAGAAGCCTCTTGCAATGGCCATGCGTGTCACTTCCTCTTCCTGCTTCATTCAGTGATGCACTTCTCTAACAGAGAAGACAGGGGTGACCCGGAACTTATAACATAGCCAAGATGGCAGCCGCAATTTTTAAATTAAAATCGAACAAAAACTATTTGGTGTAGAACGGCAGTTCAGGTATCAAATGAAAGAGGAGAGCACAAGCTACAGAAAGGTATGCATCTTTAGGTACTTTGCAGTACTGGTCGGAGTCTTAAAGGCATGCCCATGAGAGGTGCTCGGAGTCCCTTTAAGCTGCTAGTTAAATATTTAGTGGCATCAGAGGTGAGGAAAGCGACAGGCTGCCTCTCTGGCCTCCAGCCATCCGCTCTCGGCGAGGAGATTACACCAGCGCAGAAGACAGGGCCTCATTATCTGAGCTCTTCATTAGCATCCTCAGCCATCTACAAGGACCTGACGACTAATGAACATCATTCTGAAGTTGGCACTCAGCGCTTCTCCTCGAAGTACCTTTGCAGGATTTTACGCGATGCTGCGGCGGTCCTGACTCCAGATGGGCCCTGCAGGGCCTCCCCTTATACCAGAGCGTTCAGGAAGTCAAGTGTGTAATTGGGGAACATTTCTGAAGACGAGGAAATTGCGCTCATTTTGTCATTTTCAGAAAACCGCTTAGCGTGCAAAAAGTTGATCCCGCGTGCCGCAAGAGATTCGCCTTCAATGTCGTCCTAATTAATGAACATTTCCTGCACGCTGCTTTTATTAGGGTAAAACGCTCATCGCTCCCGCGACCAAATCCCAACACTCTGCTTCTCAATTTTTATTTATTGAGTTTGCAACTTCTGCATTTGATTGGCAACTTTCAAGCTCCATAATTTTAGCATTCCATTCGCCTCAACCCAGAATTATCATCAACCTATTCATTGTCCAGAAGAGAAATTTGCCTTCTTAAAACAGAAGGAATTTGCAATAATTCAGGTTGGAGTGTGCATAGGATTTCCCCCACAATGCATCACTGCTGAACATGCAAATCATCTTTGTTGTCCCTGTAAGTTAGCCACACCTCCAGAACCGATGGAATGCAATGATGTGTCAGCTTGTTAACCTCCATGGCGGTAACCCCGTACTACACACGGGGTAGCCGCTGCGGAGGATCACATGGCCCCTTAAAAATGGTGCCCATACGCTGTAGCTAGCGGTTTGCAAGCTAAGTGTAAGCTCAAAGTTGCTCCGGTGCCCCGCGATGGCTTCCGGTATACGTACCCCCCCCCCCCCCCCAGAGTTCCCACGCCGGCACAGATGCCCAATCGGCTGCAGGCTTCGAGATGACGGTGATCGGGATTGCGGATCACGTCATCTCCGATTGTCGTCGTAGCAACGCCGGAAGCCGATCGGGAAACTGCGCTATTCATGGGATCGTGGCGAGGTACGTATAGCCGGCGGCGATCAACGGGCATGGGGGGGGGGGGGGGGGGCGGAGCAACTTTGGACATACACTGAGCTAGCGAAATGCTAGCCAAAGCGTTTAAAAAATTTTGGGGGACAAAAAACCAGCCTCAGAAACTGCGTACCGCCAAGGGGGTTAATTGTACAGAGCCACAATAATTCAACATGCATACAGACTGTTTCGGATTGGTTGATTCTCATCAGTGCATGCCATGGATTAATGTAGCTTTATGGGGCAGGACTTGAAGCACCCCGAGTTACAGAGAACTCAGCAAGCTCATGGTGACCCAGAACTCATTGAAGTGTGTAAGGGGCTACAAAGGATCAAAAAGCCTCCTTACTAAAAGGTTTTAAGAAGGCAAACTTTTGTTTTGAATAGCAAAGTATTTGCGATAAATCAGGTTAGAGTGAGCATATGATGTCCCCCACAATGCATCACTGCTGAAATATGCAAATTGCCCCTTGTTGTCCCTGTAAGCTAGCCACACCTCCAGAACCCCTGGAATGCAGTAATGTGTTGGCTTGTTAATCTCCTGAATTGTACTATGTCACTACAGGGCCTCTTTAAGGAATGATAACTGGAGCCAGTGGGTACAAGGAGAGGAACAGACAACGCACAGAGGTATGTGGATACAGCAGGAGCATACCAGTAACCTTTGAGAGTACTTGCCTCAGGAGCAGGGCCGGTTCTAGACTTTCTATTGCCTGAGTCAAGCTTGTGAAGATGCCCCCCTTTATTTGGAATGATCGCACAGCACCTGGCAATTTACTCTGCTTCATTTAATGTTCTCACATGACATGCTGCAGCTCAACACTATAGGCAGGCTGTGAGTCTGTGACAAACTGATCACCCTCATCCACTCCATTCCTCCTCAGTCAGGACAACAGTGCCACCTCCTCCCTTCTGCTGTGCAAGTCAAATGTGACAATGCTGCTCTCCTGCCTCCCCTCTCCTCATTCACTGTCAGACTCCTCACACAGCACAACAAGCTGCTTTCCCCCAATGCTGCTCTCCTGCCTCCCCCCTCCTCACTCACTGTCAGACTCCTCACACAGCCCAACAAGCTGCTTTCCCCCAATGCTGCTCTCCTGCCTCCCCCCTCCTCACTCACTGTCAGACCCCTCACACAGCACAACAAGCTGCTTTCCCCCAATGCTGCTCTCCTGGCCTCCCCCTCCCCACTCACTGTCAGACTCCTCACACAGCACAACAAGCTGCTTTTCCCCAATGATGCTCTCCTGCCTCCCCCCTCCTCATTCACTGTCAGACCCCTCACACAGCACAACAAGCTGCTTTCCCCCAATGCTGCTCTCCTGGCCTCCCCCCTCCTCACTCACTGTCAGACTCCTCACACAGCACAACAAGCTGCTTTTCCCCAATGCTGCTCTCCTGCCTCCCCCCTCCTCATTCACTGCCAGACTCCTCACACAGCACAACAAGCTGCTTTTCCCCAATGATGCTCACCTGCCTCCCCCCTCCTCACTCACTGTCAGACTCCTCACACAGCACAACAAGCTGCTTTTCCCCAATGCTGCTCTCCTGCCTCCCCCCTCCTCACTCACTGTCAGACTCCTCACACAGCACAACAAGCTGCTTTTCCCCAATGATGCTCTCCTGCCTCCCCCCTCCTCACTCACTGTCAGACTCCTCACACAGCACAACAAGCTGCTTTTCCCCAATGCTGCTCTCCTGCCTCCCCCCTCCTCACTCACTGTCACACTCCTCACACAGCACAACAAGCTGCTTTCCCCCAATGCTGCTCTCCTGCCTCCCCCCTCCTCATTCACTGCCAGACTCCTCACACAGCACAACAAGCTGCTTTTCCCCAATGATGCTCACCTGCCTCCCCCCTCTTCACTCACTGTCAGACTCCTCACACAGCACAACAAGCTGCTTTTCCCCAATGCTGCTCTCCTGCCTCCCCCCTCCTCACTCACTGTCAGACTCCTCACACAGCACAACAAGCTGCTTTTCCCTAATGATGCTCTCCTGCCTCCCCCTCCTCACTCACTGTCAGACTCCTCACACAGCACAACAAGCTGCTTTTCTCCAATGAAGCTCTCCTGCCTCCTCTCCCCTCACTCACTGTCGGACACCTCACACAGCACAACAAGCTGCTTTCCCCCAATGCTGCTCTCCTGCCTCCCCCTCCTCACTCACTGTCAGACTCCTCACACAGCACAACAAGCTGCTTTTCCCTAATGATGCTCTCCTGCTTCCCCCCCTCCTCACTCACTGTCAGACTCCTCACACAGCACAACAAGCTGCTTTCCCCCAATGCTGCTCTCCTGCCTCCCCCTCCTCACTCACTGTCAGACTCCTCACACAGCACAACAAGCTGCTTTTCCCCAATGCTGCTCTCCTGCCTCCCCCCTCCTCACTCACTGTCAGACTCCTCACACAGCACAACAAGCTGCTTTTCCCCAATGATGCTCTCCTGCCTCCCTCTCCTCACTCACTGTCAGGCTCCTCACACAGCACAACAAGCTGCTTTTCCCCAATGCTGCTCTCCTGCCTCCCCCTCCTCACTCACTGTCAGACTCCTCACACAGCACAACAAGCTGCTTTTCCCCAATGCGGCTCTCCTGCCTCCCCCTCCTCACTCACTGTCAGACTCCTCACACAGCACAACAAGCTGCTTTTCCCCAATGCTGCTCTCCTGCCTCCCCCTCCTCACTCACTGTCAGATTCCTCACACAGCACAACCAGCTGCTTTTCCCCAATGATGCTCTCCTGCCTCCTTCCTCCTCACTCACTGTCAGACTCCTCACACAGCACAACAAGCTGCTTTTCCCCAATGATGCTCTCCTGCCTCCCTCTCCTCACTCACTGTCAGGCTCCTCACACAGCACAACAAGCTGCTTTTCCCCAATGATGCTCTCCTGCCTCCCCCCTTCTCACTCACTGTCAGACTCCTCACACAGCACAACAAGCTGCTTTTCCCCTATGCTGCTCTCCTGCCTCCCCCCTCCTCACTCACTGTCAGACTCCTCACACAGCACAACAAACTGCTTTTCCCCAATGATGAGCTCTTCACCTCGCTCTCCTCTCGCATCTCCTCCTACTCTAAATGCTGTTAGTGTAAGCAATCTATGCTACCCCCAGATCTACTTACCCGGGGCTTCCTCCAGCCCCTTGCAGCTGACAAGTCCCTCGGTGCAGCTCTGCTCCCAGTACATGCATACACACACAGCTGTATTATTTTACTACATGAGAGCACATGCTATATGGAGGAACAACAATGACATGCTGAACATAAGATATAGTAGTATAGTAGTAGTGGCTGGAAGGTGTAATGGTTAAGGGCTCTGCCTCTGACGCAGGAGACCAGGGTTCGAATCTCGGCTCTGCCTGTTAAGTAAGCCAGCACCTATTCAGTAGGGGACCTTTGGCAAGTCTCCCTAACACTGCTACTGCCTATAGAGCTCCTGCTAGTGGCTGCTGCTCTGGCCTAACACTGCTACTGTCTATAGAGCGCCCCCTAGTGGCTGCAGCTCTGGCCTAACACTGCTACTGCCTATAGAGCGCCCCCTAGTGGCTGCTGCTCTGGCCTAACACTGCTACTGCCTATAGGAGCTCCCCCTAGTGGCTGCAGCTCTGGCCTAACACTGCTACTGCCTATACAGATCCTCATAGTGGCTGCAGCTCTGGCCTAACACTGCTACTGCCTATAGAGCGCCCCCTAGTGGCTGCAGCTCTGGCCTAACAATGCTACTGCCTATAGAGCACCCCCTAGTGGCTGCAGCTCTGGCCTAACACTGCTACTGCCTATAGAGCGCCCCCTAGTGTCTGCAGCTCTGGCCTAACACTGCTACTGCCTATAGAGAGCCCCCTAGTGGCTGCAGCTCTGGCCTAACACTGCTACTGCCTATAGAGCGCCCCCTAGTGGCTGCAGCTCTGGCCTAACACTGCTACTGCCTATAGAGCGCCCCCTAGTGGCTGCAGCTCTGGCCTAACACTGCTACTGCCTATAGAGCGCCCCCTAGTGGCTGCAGCTCTGGCCAAACACTGCTACTGCCTATAGAGATCCCCATAGTGGCTGCAGCTCTGGCCTAACACTGCTACTGCCTATAGAGCGCCCCCTAGTGTCTGCAGCTCTGGCCTAACACTGCTACTGCCTATAGAGAGCCCCCTAGTGGCTGCAGCTCTGGCCTAACACTGCTACTGCCTATAGAGTGCCCCCTAGTGGCTGCAGCTTTGGCCTAACACTGCTACTGCCTATAGAGATCCCCATAGTGGCTGCAGCTCTGGCCTAACACTGCTACTGCCTATAGAGAGCCCCCTAGTGGCTGCAGCTCTGGCCTAACACTGCTACTGCCTATAGAGCGCCCCCTAGTGGCTGCAGCTCTGGCCTAACACTGCTACTGCCTATAAAGCGCCCCCTAGTGGCTGCAGCTCTGGCCTAACACTGCTATTGCCTATAGAGCGCCCCCTAGTGGCTGCAGCACTGGCCTAACACTGCTACTGCCTATAGAGCGCCCCCTAGTGGCTGCAGCTTTGGCCTAACACTGCTACTGCCTATAGAGCGCCCCCTAGTGGCTGCAGCTCTGGCCTAACACTGCTACTGCCTATAGGAGCTCCCCCTAGTGGCTGCAGCTCTGGCCTAACACTGCTACTGCCTATAGAGCGCCCCCTAGTGGCTGCAGCTCTGGCCTAACACTGCTACTGCGTATTGAGTGCCCCCTAGTGGCTGCAGCTCTGGCCTAACACTGCTAATGCCTATAGAGCACCCCCTAGTGGCTGCTGCTCTGGCCTAACACTGCTACTGCCTATAGAGCGCCCCCTAGTGGCTGCAGCTCTGGCCTAACACTGCTACTGCCTATAGAGCGCCCCCTAGTGGCTGCAGCTCTGGCCTAACACTGCTACTGCCTATAGAGCGCCCCCTAGTGGCTGCAGCTCTGACCTAACACTGCTACTGCCTATAGAGCGCCCCCTAGTGGCTGCAGCTCTGGCCTAATACTGCTACTGCCTATAGAGCGCCCCCTAGTGGCTGCAGCTCTGGCCTAACACTGCTACTGCCTATAGAGCGCCCCCTAGTGGCTGCAGCTCTGGCCTAACACTGCTACTGCCTATAGAGCGCCCCCTAGTGGCTGCTGCTCTGGCCTAACACTGCTACTGCCTATAGAGCGCCCCCTAGTGGCTGCAGCTCTGGCCTAACACTGCTACTGCCTATAGAGCGCCCCCTAGTGGCTGCAGCTCTGGCCTAACACTGCTACTGCCTATAGAGCACCCCCTAGTGGCTGCAGCTCTGGCCTAACACTGCTACTGCCTATAGAGCGCCCCCTAGTGGCTGCAGCTCTGGCCTAACACTGCTACTACCTATAGAGCGCCCCCTAGTGGCTGCAGCTCTGGCCTAACACTGCTACTGCCTATAGAGAGTCCCCTAGTGGCTGCAGCTCTGGCCTAACACTGCTACTGCCTATAGAGCTCCCCCTAGTGGCTGCAGCTCTGGCCTAACACTGCTACTGCCTATAGAGAGCCCCCTAGTGGCTGCTGCTCTGGCCTAACACTGCTACTGCCTATAGAGCGCCCCCTAGTGGCTGCAGCTCTAGCCTAACACTGCTACTGCCTATAGAGCACCCCCTAGTGGCTGCAGCTCTGGCCTAACACTGCTACTTCCTATAGAGCGCCCCCTAGTGGCTGCAGCTCTGGCCTAACACTGCTACTGCCTATAGAGCGCCCCCTAGTGGCTGCAGCTCTGGCCTAACACTGCTAATGCCTATAGAGCACCTCCTAGTGGCTGCAGCTCTGGCGCTTTGAGTCCGCCAGGAGAAAAGCGCGATATAAATGTTATTTGTCTTGTCTTATTCACTGTAACTTTGGCAAAACATTCAGAATGTCACTGATTGATACTGTTATTACAGGATCTGGGACTCTGTGTGAGACAACAAGCTCTCAATGAGGCAGCGACAGTCAGACATCAATCTTACCCACTCCACTGTCTCCATAATCAGACACCATAAGGTCAGTAGAATGTGTGTGATACGAATCTAGGAATCTCTTCTGAGGGAAGGTCTACAACTTTTTTTAAACATGACTGCTTTGTTTGTAACGTTGTACATGAAGTCATCAGAACTTTGCTGCAGTGTGAGACAGATTTTTTTTACGAACCCTAGGGAGCAGGGACAGTGTACAAATTCCAAAGCTTGTATGATTCCTTATCTGTGTGATAGACACATGCAGTCAACATAACAATGATACGAGAGTAGAATAAGTTTTTTCTCCATGCCCTTAGTTGGCAGTCTCCCAAACGTTCCCCCCCCACGGGCCCCTCGTGGCTTCTGGGCCCCCCTGCGGATGCATCCCTTGCAGGGTCTATTGTTACGCCCCTGAGGCCCAGCTATTTCCACCACAGAACTTTTTAGGGGAACCAGCACTGGAGGGCGGGGGGGGCTCTTTAGGACCCTGAGGCTCCCTCCTCCCGTATATCCCCCAGGGGAGCCTTTTTCCCTTCAGTTACACTTTAAGAGTGGCTGGATGGTGTAATGGTTAAGGGCTCTGCCTCTGACATGCGAGACCAGGGTTTGAATCTCGGCTCTGCCTGTTCAGTAAGCCAGCACCTATTCAGCAGGAGACCTTAGGCAAGTCTCCCTAACACTGCTACTGCCTATAGAGCACGTCCCAGTGGCTGCAGCTCTGGCACTTTGAGTCCGCCAGGAGAAAAGTGCGATATAAGTGTTTGTCTTTGTCTTTTTAAGCAGCTTTGCCCCGAGTCAGATGTGCTTTCAGACCCAAAGAAAACAAATTCTGACCTTGGTGTGAATTGTCTAAAGTCAGAAGTAAAGTTACAACGAGAAAGTTAGAATCTGGCTGTTCCGGACCTTTCTATTGATGGGTGATTTATTTGTGGTAGGGAAATGGTTCAGAGCAATGCTAACATTGTTACCTCCCAGCCTATTAAGAGATGTGATTAAACTGAAGACGTTCCTGGCCTACATTACAGAACATGATCCCTCAGCAAAGACACAGCCCTCGTTTCTGCTGCTCCAAAGTCTTCACCAAAGCCCTTAATCCAGAAGAGAAGACAAATAACGAAGTAATTCCCAGCGCTCTGAGCAGCCCTCGCTAAAAGGAGCTTCCTAATAAAATGATCTTTTTATAGAGCAGCTGCTGGGATTAAGCTTCTGATTATTAAAACCTCACCCAGCCCTCCCCAACGGAGCCATTAATTATCAGTATCCAGCGAGGATGAGGAGCGAGCAGGAAAGCCCCCATGTCTGGGGATGTGCGAGATAGCGAGTATTACTGCCGTGTGTTTACCTCCCAACTTCTCATAATTAACCTGAAGACTCAGAGAACGAGTGAGACGTGGGAGGTAGACGAGGGGCACGCGGGAGACGAAGAGCGTGCAGGAGACGAAGAGCGTGCAGGAGACAGGGTGTGTGCAGGAGACAAGGAGCGTGCAGGAGATGAGGCGGGAGATGGTGTGTGCAGGAGACAAGGAGTGTGCGGAAAATGAGGGGCGTGCAGGAGATGAGGCAGGAGACGGTGTGTGCAGGAGACTAGGTGCATGCAGGAGACAATGAGCGTGCGTGACACGTGGGAGACTAGGTGCATGCAGGAGATGAGGTGGGAGACAGGGCGTGCGTGGGAGACGTGTGCAGGAGACGAGGAGCTGCGGTAGACGAGGGGCACGTGGGAGAAGAGGAGCTGCAGGAGACGAGGGGCACGTGGGAGACGAGTGTGCAGGAGACGAGGAGCGTGCGGGAGAAGAGGAGCTGCGGGAGACGAGGAGCGTGCGGGAGAAGAGGAGGTGTGGGAGACGAGGGGCACGTGGGAGACGTGTGCAGGAGACGAGGAGCTGCAGTAGACGAGGGGCATGTGGGAGACGTGTGCAGGAGACGAGGAGCGCACGGGAGAAGCGGAGCTGCGGGAGACTGTGCAAGAGACGAGGAGCTGCGGGAGACGAGGGGCATGTGGGAGACGAGTGTGCAGGAGACGAGGAGCGTGCGGGAGAAGAGGAGCTTCGGGAGACGAGGGGCACGTGGGAGACGAGTGTGCAGGAGACGAGGAGCGCACGGGAGAAGAGGAGCTGCTGGAGACGAGGGGCACGTGGGAGACGTGTGCAGGAGACGAGGAGCGCACGGGAGAAGAGGAGCTGCGGGAGACGAGGGGCATGTGGGAGACGTGTGCAGGAGACGAGGAGCGTGCGGGAGAAGAGGAGCTGCGGGAGACGAGGGGCACGTGGGAGACGAGGGGCATGTGGGAGACGGGTGTGCAGGAGACAAGGAGCGTGCGGGAGAAGAGGAGCTGAGGGGCACGTGGGAGACGAGGGGCACGTGGGAGACAAGTGTGCAGGAGACGAGGAGCGTGCGGGAGACTAGGAGCGTTCGGGAGACGAGGGGCACGTGGGAGACGAGTGTGCAGGAGACAAGGAGCTTGCGGGAGAAGAGGAGCTGCAGGAAACAAGGCGCACGTAGGAGATAAGAAGCGCGCGGGAGACGAGGGGCATGTGGGAGACGAGTGTGCAGGAGACGAGGAGCTGCGGGAGACGAGGGGCATGTGGGAGACGTGTGCAGGAGACGAGGAGCTGCGGCAGACGAGGGGCACGTGGGAGACGAGTGTGCAGGAGACGAGGAGCGTGTGGGAGAAGAGGAGCTGCGGGAGACGAGGGGCACGTGGGAGACGAGGGGCACGTGGGAGACGAGGGGCACATGGGAGACGAGTGTGCAGGAGACGAGGAGCGCACGGGAGAAGAGGAGCTGCTGGAGACGAGGGGCACGTGGGAGACGTGTGCAGGAGACGAGGAGCGCACGGGAGAAGAGGAGCTGCGGGAGACGAGGGGCATGTGGGAGACGTGTGCAGGAGACGAGGAGCGTGCGGGAGAAGAGGAGCTGCGGGAGACGAGGGGCACGTGGGAGACGAGGGGCATGTGGGAGACGAGTGTGCAGGAGACAAGGAGCGTGCGGGAGAAGAGGAGCTGAGGGGCACGTGGGAGACGAGGGGCACGTGGGAGACAAGTGTGCAGGAGACGAGGAGCGTGCGGGAGACTAGGAGCGTTCGGGAGACTAGGAGCGTTCGGGAGACGAGGGGCACGTGGGAGACGAGTGTGCAGGAGACAAGGAGCTTGCGGGAGAAGAGGAGCTGCAGGAAACAAGGTGCACGTAGGAGATAAGAAGCGCGCGGGAGACGAGGGGCATGTGGGAGACGAGTGTGCAGGAGACGAGGAGCTGCGGGAGACGAGGGGCACGTGGGAGAAGAGGAGCTGCGGGAGACGAGTGTGCAGGAGACGAGGAGCACGCGCGAGAAGAGGAGCTGCAGGAGACGAGGAGCACGCGGGAGAAGAGGAGCTGCAGGAGACGAGGGGCACGTGGGAGACGAGTGTGCAGGAGACGAGGAGCGTGCGGGAGAAGAGGAGCTGCAGGAGACGAGGGGCATGTGGGAGACGAGGAGCACGCGAGAGAAGAGGAGCTGCAGGAGACGAGGAGAATGCGGGAGAAGAGGAGCTGCAGGAGACGAGGGGCATGTGGGAGACGAGTGTGCAGGAGACGAGGAGCGTGCGGGAGAAGAGGAGCTGCGGGAGACGAGGGGCATGTGGGAGACGAGGGGCATGTGGGAGACGAGGGGCATGTGGGAGACGAGGGGCATGTGGGAGACGAGGGGCATGTGGGAGACGAGTGTGCAGGAGACGAGGAGTGTGCGGGAGAAGAGGAGCTGCGGGAGACGAGGGGCATGTGGGAGACGAGGGGCATGTGGGAGACGAGGGGCATGTGGGAGACGAGGGGCATGTGGGAGACGAGGGGCATGTGGGAGACGAGGGGCATGTGGGAGACGAGTGTGCAGGAGACGAGGAGCGTGCGGGAGAAGAGGAGCTGCGGGAGACGAGGGGCATGTGGGAGACGAGGGGCATGTGGGAGACGAGGGGCATGTGGGAGACGAGGGGCATGTGGGAGACGAGTGTGCAGGAGACGAGGAGCGTGCGGGAGAAGAGGAGCTGCAGGAGACGAGGGGCATGTGGGAGACGAGGGGCATGTGGGAGACGAGGGGCATGTGGGAGACGAGGGGCATGTGGGAGACGAGTGTGCAGGAGACGAGGAGTGTGCGGGAGACGAGGGGCACGTGGGAGACGAGGAGCTGCAGGAGACGAGTGTGCAGGAGACGAGGAGCACGCGGGAGAAGAGGAGCTGCAGGAGACGAGGGGCACGTGGGAGACGAGGGGCACGTGGGAGACGAGGGGCACGTGGGAGACGAGGGGCACGTGGGAGACGAGGGGCATGTGGGAGACGAGTGTGCAGGAGACTAGGAGCACGCGGGAGAAGAGGAGCTGCGGGAGACGAGGGGCACGTGGGAGACGACGGGCACGTGGGAGACGAGTGTGCAGGAGACAAGGAGCGTGCGGGAGAAAAGGAGCGTGCGGGAGAAGAGGAGCTGCAGGAGACGAGGGGCATGTGGGAGACGAGGGGCATGTGGGAGACAAGGGGCACGTGGGAGACGAGGGACACGTGGGAGACGAGTGTGCAGGAGACGAGGAGCACGCGGGAGAAGAGGAGCTGCGGGAGACGAGGGGCACGTGGGAGACGAGGGGTACGTGGGAGACAAGTGTGCAGGAGACAAGGAGCGTGCGGGAGAAGAGGAGCTGCTGGAGACGAGGGGCACGTGGGAGACGTGTGCAGGAGACGAGGAGCGCACGGGAGAAGAGGAGCTGCGGGAGACGAGGGGCATGTGGGAGACGTGTGCAGGAGACGAGGAGCGTGCGGGAGAAGAGGAGCTGCAGGAGACGAGGGGCATGTGGGAGACGAGGGGCACGCGGGAGAAGAGGAGCTGCAGGAGACGAGGAGCACGCGGGAGAAGAGGAGCTGCAGGAGACGAGGGGCATGTGGGAGACGAGTGTGCAGGAGACGAGGAGCGTGCGGGAGAAGAGGAGCTGCAGGAGACGAGGGGCATGTGGGAGACGAGGAGCACGCGGGAGAAGAGGAGCTGCGGGAGACGAGGGGCACGTGGGAGACGAGGGGCACATGGGAGACGAGTGTGCAGGAGACGAGGAGTGTGCGGGAGACGAGGGGCACGTGGGAGACGAGGAGCTGCAGGAGACGAGGAGCTGCAGGAGACGAGGAGCACGCGGGAGAAGAGGAGCTGCAGGAGACGAGGGGCACGTGGGAGACGAGGGGCACGTGGGAGACGAGGGGCACGTGGGAGACGAGGGGCATGTGGGAGACGAGTGTGCAGGAGACTAGGAGCACGCGGGAGAAGAGGAGCTGCGGGAGACGAGGGGCACGTGGGAGACGACGGGCACGTGGGAGACGAGTGTGCAGGAGACAAGGAGCGTGCGGGAGAAGAGGAGCGTGCGGGAGAAGAGGAGCGTGCGGGAGAAGAGGAGCGTGCGGAAGAAGAGGAGCTGCAGGAGACGAGGGGCATGTGGGAGACGAGGGGCATGTGGGAGACAAGGGGCACGTGGGAGACGAGGGGCACCTGGGAGACGAGGGGCACGTGGGAGACGAGTGTGCAGGAGACGAGAAGCACGCGGGAGAAGAGGAGCTGCGGGAGACGAGGGGCACGTGGAAGACGAGGGGCACGTGGGAGACAAGTGTGCAGTAGACAAGGAGCGTGCGGGAGAAGAGGAGCTGCTGGAGACGAGGGGCACGTGGGAGACGTGTGCAGGAGACGAGGAGCGCACGGGAGAAAAGGAGCTGCGGGAGACGAGGGGCATGTGGGAGACGTGTGCAGGAGACGAGGAGCGTGCGGGAGAAGAGGAGCTGCGGTAGACGAGGGGCATGTGGGAGACGTGTGCAGGAGACGAGGAGCGCATAGGAGAAGAGGAGCTGCGGGAGACGAGGGGCATGTGGGAGACCAGTGTGCAGGAGACGAGGAGCGTGCGGGAGAAGAGGAGCTGCAGGAGACGAGGGGCATGTGGGAGACGAGGAGCACGCGGGAGAAGAGGAGCTGCAGGAGACGAGGAGCACGCGGGAGAAGAGGAGCTGCAGGAGACGAGGAGCACGCGGGAGAAGAGGAGCTGCAGGAGACGAGGGGCATGTGGGAGACGAGTGTGCAGGAGACAAGGAGCGTGCGGGAGAAGAGGAGCTGCTGGAGACGAGGGGCACGTGGGAGACGTGTGCAGGAGACGAGGAGCGCACGGGAGAAGAGGAACTGCAGGAGACGAGGGGCATGTGGGAGACGAGTGTGCAGGAGACAAGGAGTGTGCAGGAGACAAGGAGCGTGCGGGAGAAGAGGAGCTGAGGGGCACGTGGGAGACGAGGGGCACGTGGGAGACAAGTGTGCAGGAGACGAGGAGCGTGCGGGAGACTAGGAGCGTTCGGGAGACGAGGGGCACGTGGGAGACGAGTGTGCAGGAGACAAGGAGCTTGCGGGAGAAGAGGAGCTGCAGGAAACAAGGCGCACATAGGAGATAAGAAGCGCGCGGGAGACGAGGGGCACGTGGGAGACAAGTGTGCAGGAGACGAGGAGCGTGCGGGAGACTAGGAGCGTTCGGGAGACGAGGGGCACGTGGGAGACGAGTGTGCAGGAGACAAGGAGCTTGCGGGAGAAGAGGAGCTGCAGGAAACAAGGCGCACATAGGAGATAAGAAGCGCGCGGGAGACGAGGGGCATGTGGGAGACGAGTGTGCAGGAGACGAGGAGCTGCGGGAGACGAGGGGCACGTGGGAGACGAGGAGCGTGCGGGAGAAGAGGAGCTGCGGGAGACGAGGGGCACGTGGGAGACGTGTGCAGGAGACGAGGAGCTGCGGGAGACGAGGGGCACGTGGGAGAAGAGGAGCTGCGGGAGACGAGGAGCAGGCGGGAGAAGAGGAGCTGCAGGAGACGAGGGGCACGTGGGAGACGAGTGTGCAGGAGACGAGGAGCGTGCGGGAGAAGAGGAGCTGCAGGAGACGAGGGGCATGTGGGAGACGAGGGGCATGTGGGAGACGAGGAGCACGCGGGAGAAGAGGAGCTGCAGGAGACGAGGGGGACGTGGGAGACGAGTGTGCAGGAGACGAGGAGCGTGCGGGAGAAGAGGAGCTGCAGGAGACGAGGGGCATGTGGGAGACGAGGGGCACGCAGGAGAAGAGGAGCTGCAGGAGACGAGGAGCACGCGGGAGAAGAGGAGCTGCAGGAGACGATGGGCACGTGGGAGACGAGTGTGCAGGAGACGAGGAGCGTGCGGGAGACGAGGGGCATGTGGGAGACGAGTGTGCAGGAGACGAGGAGCACGCGGGAGAAGAGGAGCTGCGGGAGACGATAGGCACGTGGGAGACGAGGGGCATGTGGGAGACGAGTGTGCAGGAGACGAGGAGCGTGCGGGAGACGAGGGGCACGTGGGAGACGAGTGTGCAGGAGACGAGGAGCACGCGGGAGAAGAGGAGCTGCAGGAGACGAGGGGCACGTGGGAGACGAGTGTGCAGGAGACGAGGAGCGTGCGGGAGAAGAGGAGCTGCAGGAGACGAGGGGCATGTGGGAGACGAGGGGCATGTGGGAGACGAGGGGCACGTGGGAGACGAGGGGCATGTGGGAGATGAGTGTGCAGGAGACGAGGAGCGTGCGGGAGAAGAGGAGCTGCGGGAGAAGAGGAGCTGCAGGAGACGAGGCGCACGTAGGAGATGAGGAGCGCGCGGGAGACGAGGGGCACGTGGGATACGTGTGCAGGAGACGAGGAGCACGCGGGAGAAGAGGAGCTGCGGGAGACAAGGGGCACGTGGGAGACGAGGAGCACACAGGAGAAGAGGAGCTGCGGGAGACGAGTGTGCAGGAGACGAGGAGCACGCGGGAGAAGAGGAGCTGCAGGAGACGAGGGGCATGTGGGAGACGAGGAGCACACGGGAGAAGAGGAGCTGCGGGAGACGAGTGTGCAGGAGACGAGGGGCACGTGGGAGACGAGTGTGCAGGAGACGAGGAGCATGCGGGAGAAGAGGAGCTGCAGGTGACGAGGGGCACGTGGGAGACGAGTGTGCAGGAGACGAGGAGCATGCGGGAGAAGAGGAGCTGCAGGTGACGAGGGGCACGTGGGAGACGAGGGGCACGTGGGAGACGAGGGGCACGTGGGAGACGAGGGGCACGTGGGAGACGAGGGGAATGTGGGAGACGAGTGTGCAGGAGAAGAGAAGAGGAGCTGCAGGAGACGAGGCGCACGTAGGAGATGAGGAGCGCGCCGGAGACGAGGGGCATGTGGGAGACGAGGAGCGCACGAGGAGGAGCACCCAGTACTGTGTTCAGTGCCCACTGCTGTGTCTAGCACCCAATACTGTGTCCAGTGCCCACTGCTGCATCCCATGCCCACTGCTGTGTCTAGCACCCTATACTGCGTCCAGTGCCCACTGCTGCATCTACTGCTCTGGTGGGTACATGCGCTCCACTGCCGCCTCTGGGTACGCACGTTTCCTTACAGCCCTGCTTTAAGTAAAATTCATGAGAAAATATTCATGAGAAATATATTCACAGACAGGTAGAGCGCGTCTCTGAAACCAGTTCCCCCGGAATCGATAGAATGTGATCTTGCGTCCCACCGCGTCATAAATCTCCAGCATTATAAAGCAAAAATCAATACAAAGTCTTTTACCTTTACAATCTAACCCCAATAAAAAAGCGTAATATATATCTGCAGCGGCGCCCGCCTCCCCTCCCTCGATCGCTGCGGCGCTTCGCAAAGATACGCGGCCTGCCATAAACATCTGCAGGCGAATGCAAACTGGCTTCATCTGGTTACCATAAAAAACACAACAATTAATTGTAACGGGAAGGATTGGCAGAGTGTGGGGGGTTTGGGGGGAGCCGGGACTCGTATCACAGCAATGCTTACAGGTGAGGCCGTGAATCATCATAGATTTCTGCCAAGAGGTGGCAGCACAGAGTCCCCCTCCTCTGCTCCGGGAAGAGATGGATAGACTTGAAGCAATGTTATTTTGCTGCAACATCGTTTAAAGGGATACTGTAGGGGGGTCAGGGGAAAATGAGTTGAACTTACCCGGGGCTTCTAACAGTCCCCTGCAGACATCCTGTGTTGGCGCAGCCACTCACCGATGCTCCGGCCCCGCCTATGGTTCACTTCTGGAATTTCAGAATTTAAAGTCTGAAAACCACTGCGCCTGCGTTGCCGTGTCCTCGATCCCGCTGATGTCATCAAGAGCGCACAGCGCAGGCTCAGTATGGTCTGTGTCTGCGCAGTACACTCCTGGTGACATCAGCGGGAGCGAGGACACGGGCGTGCATGCTCAGTGGTTTTCTGACTTTAAAGTCAGAAATTCCAGAAGTGAACTGGAGGCGGGGCCGGAGCATCGGTGAGTGGCTGCTCCAACACAGGATGTCTGCGGGGGACCATTAGAAGCCCCGGGTAAGTTCAGCTCATTTTCCCCCGACCCCCCCTACAGTATCCCTTTAAAGGACCTCTCACAAAAATCTTAAAATTTAAAATACATGTAAACATATACAAATAAGAAGTACGTTTCTTCCAGAGTAAAATGAGCCATTAACTACTTTTCTCCTTTGTTGCTCTCACTTAAGGTAGCCATACACTGGTCGATGTGCCATTAGATCGACCAGCTGACAGATCCCTATCTGATCGAATCTGATCAGATAGGGATCGTATGGCTGCCTTTACTGCAAACAGATTGTGAATCGATTTCAGCCTGAAACCGATTCACCATCTGCTGAGCTGCTCCTGCCGCCTGTCCCCCCCCCCCGTATACATTACCTGACGCTGGCTCCCGGGCATCTTCTCCGCACTGCACGGCTCTGTTCCGGCTCCATTACGGCGCTTCCTGTGTTACTCCGTGACCAGGAAGTTCAAATAGAGCGACCTCTATTTGAACTTCCTGGTCACTGCAGTGACACAGGAAGCGCCGGGATGAATGGAGCCAGAACAGAGCCGTGCAGCACGGAGAAGACGCCCGGGAGCCAGCCTCAGGTAATGTATACTTGATCGGATCGGCCGCCGCTAGCGACGCGCACTTTACCCGCGGGCGATCGAGGGTAATTTCCCGCACGGCGCGATCGACGGACCGATCCGATTCCGGGAGGGAATCGGATCGGCGGCTGCGTTTACCGCGAACAATTGGCAGCAGATTCGATCCCAGGATCGAATCTGCTGTCGAAACGGCCGGGAATCGAGCCAGTGTATGGCCTGCTTTACAGTTAGTAGTAATCTGACATTACCAACAGATTTTGGACTAGCTCATATTCTCAAAGGGGGGTTCTCAGGGTTTTCTTTATTTTTAAAAGCACTTAGTGAATGGCAATTGCTTCGTCCAACTGCAAAAAAAGTGTGCAGCGAGCAGGGAAGCTGGCCAGCATCTTTTCATAAATCTTTTCAGGGAATGTCTTTATAAAGAATAAAGGCCATGCTGAGAAACCCCCATGCAGAGATGGACTAATCCAAAACTTGTCGGTAATGTCATATTTCTACTACTTACTGTAAGTGACAGCAACATAGAAGAAAAGTCATTTATGGCTCATTTTACTCTGGAAAATACACACTTCTTATTTGTCTATGTTTTAAATTTTAAGAATTTCTCCATTTAGGCCTTGTTGTAAATTTAAGAAAATTTCCCAATAAAAATTATTGAATTTTAAGATTTTCGCGTCAGTTCCTCTTAAAGGACAACTGTAGTGAGAAGAATATTTTCCTGTTAAACAATACCATTTGACTGGCAGTCCTGCTGGGCTATTTGGCTGCAGTGGTGTCTGAATAACACCAGAAACAAGCATGCAGACAAACTGTCAGATCTGACAATAATGTCAGAAACACCGGATCTGCTGCATGCTTGTTCAGGGGCTATGGCTGAAAGTATTAGGCTGGGTGCACACATAGCAGAAACGCTGCGTTTTATGCAGCAATGTTAGTCTATGGGGACGCAGAAGGACCACCGTTGCACTGCGTTTTTACAGTAAGTGTTCTGCAGACGCTGGTAGTGTTGCATAATATGCAGACTGGATGCCAAAACGCACATTATGAAAGTCTATGGTAATGCATATGCAATGCGTTTTTAAATGCGTTTTTAATTATGGTATGGTAGGGACTAGATTGTGAGCCCCTCTGAGGACAGTTAGTGACAAGACTATATATACTCTGTACAGCGCTGCGTAATATGTCGGGGCTATATAAATACTTCATAAAATAATTAAAAAGGAAAGATCTCTGATGTGTTTTCACTTCCTGTTGTCTTCCTAGTGATTTGCATAAATGTTACAAAAAAAACGCATATGCCTTTTTACTTTAGCAAACCGCAAACACATTAAAAACGCACGCAAAACGCATGACAAATGCATATGCAAAGCACACTAAAATAGGAAATCACAAACGCACCATTCTAAAACGCTACTTTTTCACGCTATATCATATGTGAACCCGGCCTAAGGGGGTCAGCAGGGCTGCCAGGCAACTGGTATCGCTTAAAAGGAAATAAAAATGTCCGCCTCCATATACCTCTCGTTACAGTTGTCCTGCAAAAAGGATACGGTGGAGTAATTGGAAATCGTAAGACGGAATTCTGGCTTCACAGATCTAAGAAAATGTACGCTGTGAATTAATACTTTTTGGACAGCGCTGTTTATAGAGTGGACCTGAACTCAGAACTTCCTCTCTGCTGTAATAGATAAGCGACAGCATAATTACCTTAAAAGAAAAACATTGTTTGTTACAGCAGATACAAATCCTACAATAAATCTTCAGTGTGTCTACTTCCTGCTTTCATGGAAGAAGACATAGGGGTAACATCCTGTGTTTACAAATTAGCTGCTCTGCTGGGGCAGAAGAGATTCCTGAGCTGACAGCTGAGAGATCAAATTACAACATGTGATTCAACACAAATTAGGGGGAATTAGACAGGATAAACTCTCTGAAAACAGAGAAATGTACCCTGTATGTATTTATTCTGTCCTGTGTAAGAATTCAGGTCAATTTTAACAATCTCTGTAAATGGTAATTTTTCCAGTGAGAGTTGTGCCGATGACGGCGGCCACTGGAGTTTATCATTACCCGCTTACAAGGGTACGTCTGGCAAAATTCCTAGTGCACACAGCAGGTACTGTCAAAGGTCACATGATCACTCAGCAGGGGCGCAACAATAGACCCTGCAAGGGATGCAGCTGCAGGGGGGCCCAGAAGCAGCAAGGGCCCCGTAGTGGGAGAAGTTTCTTTTGCCTGTCCTGAGAGACTGGCAACTAAGGGCACAGAGAGAAAAGGCTTTCTGCTCTCTGCACTATTGTTCTAAAGACTGCATCTGCTCAGCCACAGATAAGGAATTATACAAAGTTTTGTAGACAAAGATTTGTAGACCGTCCCTATTGAATGTGCAGCAAGGTCTTGGGGCTCCATTCAACATTTTGTAGGGGGCCCCAGTGATTTCTAGTTAGGCCCCGGTCACTCAGGCTGTGTGTCTTCAGATATACAGCCCTATACTCAGCAAGCTGAGATGCTGTGTGTGTTCTGATAGCTCTCTCTCTCATGGCCAGCACTAAGCCTTTCAGCAATTGTTACTACAGTAGCTCTTCCATGTTCTTCAAGAGGAACTGTAGTGAAAAGAACAGGCTTAATAAAATTGCTTAGTCTGCATAGCTAAACATCACTGAGGGGGAAGGGTTACTTTCCAATACATGAGGTGTGGAGCCAGGATACATAAAGTAAAATTCCTATAAAAGTGGGTATCCTGAATAATTTCCTGCATTCTAGTACATGTCACTACAGGGCCTCTTTACTGCATTCTCCTATATGTCACTACAGTGCCTCTTTACTGCATTCTGCCATATGTCACTACAGGGCCTCTTTACTGCATTCTGCTATATGTCACTACAGGGCCTCTTTACTGCATTCTCCTATATGTCACTACAGGGCCTCTTTACTGCATTCTGCTATATGTCACTACAGGGCCTCTTTACTGCATTGTACTATATGTCACTACAGGGCCTCTTTACTGCATTGTACTATATGCCGGGTGTATGAGCTGACGCTACACAATTAAGTACCGCTCGTGTTGTCTGGATATAGTACAGTATCGTAATTACATTTCCTCTTTATGTTGATGAAATGTTATACTGATGGGATTATAGCGTTGCTAAAAGTGTAATTGAGTTACTGGACCAAATAACGTACGTTCATATATTACAGCTGGGCTCAGGAGGGTCCATAGTGAGGAGGTCCAGGGGCTTTCGGTGCCAGCAGTGAGAAGGTGGGGGATGGGAATTCTGGCGCCAGCAGAGAGGAGGTCCGGGGGATTTTGGCGCCAGCAGTGAGGAGGTCCGGGGGCTTCTTTCAGTGCCAGCAGTGAGAAGGCCAGGGGGGGTGGGGGTGAATTCTGGCGCCAGCAGCGAGGAGGTCCTGGGGTATCTGGCACCAGCAGCGAGGAGGTCCGGGGGTATCTGGCGCTAGCCGCGAGGAGGTCCAGGGGTATCTGGCACCAGCAGCGAGGAAGTCCGGGGGTATCTGGCGCCAGCAGCGAGGAGGTCCGGGGGTATCTGGCGCCAGCAGCGAGGAGGTCCGGGGGTATCTGGCGCCAGCAGCTAGGAGGTCCGGGGGTATCTGGCGCCAGCAGCTAGGAGGTCCGGGGGTATCTGGCGCCAGCAGCTAGGAGGTCTGGGGGTATCTGGCGCCAGCAGCGAGGAGGTCCGGGGGTATCTAGCGCCAGCAGCGAGGAGGTCCGGGAGTATCTGGCGCCAGCAGCGAGGAGGTCCGGGGTATCTGGCGCCAGCATCGAGGAAGTCTGGGGGTATCTGGCGCCAGCAGCGAGGAGGTCCGGGGGTATCTAGCACCAGCAGTGAGGAGGTCCGGGGGTATTTGGCGCCAGCCGCGAGGAGGTCCGGGGGTATTTGGCGCCAGCAGTGAGGAGGTCCGGGGGTATCTGGCGCCAGCAGCGAGGAGGTCCGGGGGTATCTGGCACCAGCAGTGATGAGGTCTGGGGGTATCTGGCGCCAGCCGCGAGGAGGTCCGGGGGTATCTGGCGCCAGCCGCGAGGAGGTCCGGGGGTATCTGGCGTCAGTAGGGAGGAGGTCCGGGGGTATCTGGCGCCAGCAGGGAGGAGGTCCGGGGGTATCTGGCGCCAGCAGGGAGGAGGTCCGGGGGTATCTGGCGCCAGCAGGGAGGAGGTCCGGGGGTATCTGGCGCCAGCACTGAGGAGGTCCGGGGGTATCTGGCGTCAGTACTGAGGAGGTCCGGGGATATCTGGCGCCAGCAGTGAGGAGGTCCGGGGGTATCTGGCGTCAGTAGTGAGGAGGTCCAGGGGAATCTGGCGTCAGTAGTGAGGAGGTCCGGGGGTATCTGGCGCCAGCAGTGAGGAGGTCCGGGGGTATCTGGCGTCAGTAGTGAGGAGGTCCAGGGGTATCTGGCGTCAGTAGGGAGGAGGTCCGGGGGTATCTGGCGCCAGCAGTGAGGAGGTCCGGGGGTATCTGGCGTCAGTACTGAGGAGGTCCGGGGGTATCTGGCGCCAGCAGTGAGGAGGTCCGGGGGTATCTGGCGCAAGCAGTGAGGAGGTCCGGGGGTATCTGGCGTCAGCAGTGAGGAGGTCAGGGGGTATCTGGCGCCAGCAGTGAGGAGGTCAGGGGGTATCTGGCGTCAGTAGTGAGGAGGTCCGGGGGTATCTGGCGCCAGCAGCGAGGAGGTTCGGGGGTATCTGCCACCAGCAGCGAGGAGGTCCAGGGGTATCTGGCGTCAGTAGGGAGGAGGTCCGGGGGTACCTGGCGCCAGCAGGGAGGAGGTCCAGGGGTACCTGGCGCCAGCAGCGAGGAGGTCCAGGGGTATCTGGCGTCAGTAGTGAGGAGGTCCGGGGGTATCTGGCGTCAGTAGTGAGGAGGTCCGGGGGTATCTGGCGTCAGTAGTGAGGAGGTCCGGGGGTATCTGGCGTCAGTAGTGAGGAGGTCCGGGGGTATCTGGCGTCAGCAGCGAGGAGGTCCGGGGGTACCTGGCGCCAGCAGCGAGGAAGTTTGGGGGTATCTGGCGCCAGCAGCGAGGAAGTTCAGGGGTACGTGGCGCCAGCAGCGATGAGGTCCGGGGGTATCTGGCGCCAGCAGCGAGGAAGTTCGGGGGTATCTGGCGCCAGCAGCCATGAGGTCCGGGGGTATCTGGCGCCAGCAGCGATGAGGTCCGGGGGTATCTGTCGCCAGCAGCGAGGAAGTTCGGGGGTACGTGGCGCCAGCAGCGATGAGGTCTGGGGGTATCTGGCGCCAGCAGCGAGGAAGTTAGGGGGTACGTGGCGCCAGCAGCGATGAGGTCCAGGGGTATCTGCCGCCAGCAGCGAGGAGGTCCAGGGGTATCTGGCGTCAGTAGTGAGGAGGTCCGGGGGTATCTGGCGTCAGTAGTGAGGAGGTCCGGGGGTATCTGGCGTCAGTAGTGAGGAGGTCCGGGGGTATCTGGCGTCAGCAGCGAGGAGGTCCGGGGGTACCTGGCGCCAGCAGGGAGGAGGTCCAGGGGTATCTGCCGCCAGCAGCGAGGAGGTCCAGGGGTATCTGGCGTCAGTAGTGAGGAGGTCCGGGGGTATCTGGCGTCAGTAGTGAGGAGGTCCGGGGGTATCTGGCGTCAGTAGTGAGGAGGTCCGGGGGTATCTGGCGTCAGCAGCGAGGAGGTCCGGGGGTACCTGGCGCCAGCAGCGAGGAAGTTTGGGGGTATCTGGCGCCAGCAGCGAGGAAGTTCAGGGGTACGTGGCGCCAGCAGCGATGAGGTCCGGGGGTATCTGGCGCCAGCAGCGAGGAAGTTCGGGGGTATCTGGCGCCAGCAGCGATGAGGTCCGGGGGTATCTGGCGCCAGCAGCGATGAGGTCCGGGGGTATCTGTCGCCAGCAGCGAGGAAGTTCGGGGGTACGTGGCGCCAGCAGCGATGAGGTCTGGGGGTATCTGGCGCCAGCAGCGAGGAAGTTCGGGGGTACGTGGCGCCAGCAGCGATGAGGTCCGGGGGTATCTGGCGCCAGCAGCGATGAGGTCCGGGGGTATCTGGCGCCAGCAGCGAGGAAGTTCGGGGGTATCTGGCGCCAGCAGCGAGGAAGTTCGGGGGTATCTGGCGCCAGCAGCGAGGAAGTTCGGGGGTATCTGGCGCCAGCAGCGATGAGGTCCGGGGGTATCTGGCGCCAGCAGCGATGAGGTCCGGGGGTCTCTGGCGCCAGCAGCGATGAGGTCCGGGGGTCTCTGGCGCCAGCAGCGATGAGGTCCGGGGGTATCTGGCGCCAGCAGCGATGAGATCTGGGGGCTTCCCCTCCGGCACCAGCAGTGAATTGGGGCACCTGATTACCTCATTAACTGATGATTTCCCTGGTGCCTCCAGCCATGCATCGTTCTCCTCTTTCTCTTACTCTCTGCCAGTTCCTATGACCCCCCCCCCTTCCCCCCCCCCCCCCCCCCCCCACGCCGGGCAAAACAACAAACGGAATAAAACTGCAGCTCTGATTAGAAGGACATCTTTTAAAAAAAAAACATTTTATAGTTAACGGTTTCCAATATACATGTAAGAAAATTGATTAATGTACGATTAATCCTAGTTTCTGAGTACTTGTATGAGTAGAAATGGCGCATTGTGCAGCCGCTGGTCCTGCATGTTACATGTTTAATGAAAAGCGTGCGGTGCACCTTTCAGCGATGGAATCACAATACGCCTGCACTGTAACCGGCCTCTTATTTATTGCGTTCCGCTGAGCTGCACGCAGAATCGTTCAGGCGTGCGTTCCTGTCCCGGCTGAGAAGCCGGCTAATTGCTTTGTGTGGGGAGACTCTCTGGAGCAAGGTCGTCGGCACAAGGTCACAGGGACGCCGTCGCCGGGTAGCAAAATGACACTCTAATGGCGGGTGATTGCACCGCCTTCATCACCTGCCCGGCCGCCGCTCTAATGACGGGCATTGTACCGCCGCCATCGCCTGCACGGGTGGCACTCTAATGGCGAGGATTGTACCGCCGCCATTGCCTGCACGGGTGGCGCTCTAATGGCGAGGATTGTACCGCTGCCATCGCCTGCACGGGTGGCGCTCTAATGGCGAGAATTGTACCACCGCCATCGCCTGCACGGGTGGCGCTCTAATGGCGGGGATTGTACCGCTGCCATCGCCTGCACGGGTGGCGCTCTAATGGCGGGGATTGTACCGCCGCCATCGCCTGCACGCGTGGCGCTCTAATGGCGGGGATTGTACCGCCGCTATCGCCTGCACGGGTGGCGCTCTAATGGCGGGGATTGTAACGCTGCCATCGCCTGCATGGGTGGCGCTCTAATGGCGAAGATTGTACCGCCGCTATCGCCTGCACGGGTGGCGCTCTAATGGCGGGGATTGTACCGCCGCTATCGCCTGCACGGGTGGCGCTCTAATGGCGAGAATTGTACCACCGCCATCGCCTGCACGGGTGGCGCTCTAATGGCGGGGATTGTACCGCTGCCATCGCCTGCACGGGTGGCGCTCTAATGGCGGGGATTGTACCGCCGCCATCGCCTGCACGGGTGGCGCTCTAATGGCGAGGATTGTACCGCCGCTATCGCCTGCACGGGTGGCGCTCTAATGGCGGGGATTGTACCGCTGCCATCGCCTGCACGGGTGGCGCTCTAATGGCGAGGATTGTACCGCCGCTATCGCCTGCACGGGTGGCGCTCTAATGGCGAGGATTGTACCGCTGCCATCGCCTGCACGGGTGGCGCTCTAATGGCGGGGATTGTACCGCTGCCATCGCCTGCCAGGTGACGCTTTTACGGCGAGGATTGTATCGCCCCTCCCCCCTCGCTTTATGCACAGGTAAACTGAGGGCCAATGTTATTCGATTGGCTAGTGCACACTTGTGTTTTCCTCATGCAGATAAAGACAGCAATGAAGCACTGAAGGCATTTTCTCTATCAATTACATTAATTTCTGTGATAAGACATACATGTTTTCCCACATACACAAATGGCGTGCAGAAACCGCATACAAAATACTGACAGATGAGTGTGCTCCCAGCCTCAGCTTATTACACTCACTCTGCCCATCTCTGATGGAGCAGAGCTGGCTCTGCAGACTCCTCCAGCAGAGGCGTAGCTAGGGTTTTCAGCGCCCGGGGACAAAGACTATTAATGCGCCCCCTAAGGTGAAGGGTCGTGACCAAATGTGGGCGTGGTTATGGGTGCTCCACATTTGGTCACGCCCCTTCAAATGTATATGGAGGTTAGCAGGCTCACGCTCACCCACCCTCCCTCAGTATGTACCTTCCAGCATGTTCCAAGACAAATTCAGCAATCATGAGCCCCCCCCATCAAGACAAATTCCGCAATCATGAGCAAACATGAGGCCCCCAACATGACCAACTCAGCAATCATGAGGCCCCCAACAAGACAAATTTAGCAATCCTGAGGCCCCCAACAAGACAAATTCAGCAATCATGAGGCCCCTAACAAGACAAATTCAGCAATCATGAGGCCCCTAACAAGACAAATTCAGCGATCTTGAGGCCCCCAACAAATCATGAGGCCCCCAACAAGACAAATTCAGCAGTCATGAGGCACATAAATAGACATCATTCCACATAAATAGGCAGAATGCCCCCTTAATATGGTAGACACCTCTCACCTGGCAGCAGTTCCCCACAATACACTCAATCTGACAGCAGTGCTTCCCCAAAAATAGGTAGCCCCAGGTCTATAGGTGTCCCCAGAATAGGTGGCCAGCAGTATAGATGTCCCCAGAACAGGTAGCCAGGGGTAGAGATGTCCACAGAACAGGTAGCCAGGGGTATATGTGCCCAGTATATGTAGGCAGGGGTATGTGTCCCCAGTATATGTAGCCAGAGGTATATGTGCCCAGTATATGTAGCCAGGGGTATATGTACCCAGTATATATAGTCAGGGGTATATGTGCCCAGTATATATAGCCAGGGGTATATGTGCCCAGTATATGTAGCCAGGGGTATAATATGTGCCCAGTATATATAGTCAGGGGTATATGTGCCCAGTATATGTAGCCAGGGGTATATGTGCCCAGTATATGTAGCCAGGGGTATATGTGCCCAGTATATGTAGCCAGGGGTATATGTGCCCAGTTTATGTAGCCAGGGGTATGTGTACCCAGTATATGTAGTTAGGGGTATATGTGCCCAGTATATGTAGGCAGGGGTATATGTGCCCAGAGTAGGTAGCCAGGGGTATATGTGCCCAGAGTAGGTAGCCAGGAGTATATGCCCAGTATATGTAATTAGGGGTATATGTGCCCAATATATGTAGTCAGCGGTATATGTGCCCAGAGTAGGTAGCCAGGGGTATATGCCCAGTATATGTAGTTAGGGGTATATGTGCCCAATATATGTAGGCAGGGGTATATGTGCCCAGAGTAGGTAGCCAGGGGTATATGTGCCCAGAGTAGGTAGCCAGGAGTATATGCCCAGTATATGTAGTTAGGGGTATATGTGCCCAGTATATGTAGGGCGGGGTATCTGTGCCCAGAGTAGGTAGCCAGGGGTATATGTGCCCAGAGTAGGTAGCCAGGAGTATATGCCCAGTATATGTAGTTAGGGGTATATGTGCCCAATATATGTAGTCAGGGGTATATGTGCCCAGAGTAGGTAGCCAGGGGTATATGCCCAGTATATGTAGTTAGGGGTATATGTGCCCAATATATGTAGGAAGGGGTATATGTGCCCAGAGTAGGTAGCCAGGTGTATGTGCCCAGAGTAGGTAGCCAGGGGTATATGCCCAGTATATGTAGTTAGGGGTATATGTGCCCAATATATGTAGGCAGGGGTATATGTGCCCAGAGTAGGTAGCCAGGGGTATATGTGCCCAGAGTAGGTAGCCAGGGGTATATGCCCAGTATATGTAGTTAGAGGTATATGTGCCCAATATATGTAGGCAGGGGTATATGTGCCCAGAGTAGGTAGCCAGGGGTATATGTGCCCAGAGTAGGTAGCCAGGGGTATATGCCCAGTATATGTAGTTAGGGGTATATGTGCCCAATATATGTAGGCAGGGGTATATGTGCCCAGAGTAGGTAGCCAGGGGTATATGTGCCCAGAGTAGGTAGCCAGGGGTATATGCCCAGTATATGTAGTTAGAGGTATATGTGCCCAATATATGTAGGCAGGGGTATATGTGCCCAGAGTAGGTAGCCAGGGGTATATGTGCCCAGAGTAGGTAGCCAGGGGTATATGCCCAGTATATGTAGTTAGCGGTATATGTGCCCAATATATGTAGGCAGGGGTATATGTGCCCAGAGTAGGTAGCCAGGGGTATATGTGCCCAGAGTAGGTAGCCAGGGGTATATGTGCCCAGAGTAGGTAGCCAGGGGTATATGCCCAGTATATGTAGTTAGGGTTATATGTGCCCAATATATGTAGGCAGGGGTATATGTGCCCAGAGTAGGTAGCCAGGTCAGGTGTCCCCCTCCCCAGCAGGAGGGGAGCAGCGCAGAGAAGAGTAAGAGCTGCTCTCTCTCCCTCCCTCGCTCTCCCCTCCAATGTCCGGGTGGCTGGCAGCGGCGGGCGGAACTTACCTCCGTCTCGTCGCAGCGCCGGATGGATCTGCCACTACTCTGGTCCAGACCAGAGCAGCGGCTGCGCACCCGAACTTCCGGCCGGAGCTGGAGCGAGACGGAGGTGAGTTCCGCCCGCCGCTGCCAGCCACCCGGACACAGTAATGGAGGGGACAGCGAGGGAGGGAGAGCACCTAAGGTGAGGGAAGGAGGGGGGAGATGGCCCCCCTTCCCCACCGTCCGCACAGCTCTCCCTCTTCTCTGTGCTGCTCCCCTCACCCCACGCAAAAAAAAAATAATTTAAAAAAAAACCCCGAAGCTCAGCTGGGCGCCCTTGGGGACCAGGCGCCCCGGGGCACTTGTCCTACCCCGACCCCCCCTAGCTCCGCGCCTGTCCTCCAGCATCACTACAGTACACAGCACTTGGGGAGGGGTAGAGAGGCTGGGGGCGGGGCTCTGCAGACTCCTCCAGCATCACTACAGTACACAGCACGTGGGGAGGGGTGGAGAGGCTGGAGGCGGGGCTCTGCAGACTCCTCCAGCATCACTACAGTATACAGCACTTGGGGAGGGGTGGAGAGGCTGGAGGCGGGGCTCTGCAGACTCCTCCAGCATCACTACAGTACACAGCACTTGGGGAGGGGTGGAGAGGCTGGGGGCGGGGCTCTGCAGACTCCTCCAGCAATCACTACAGTACACAGCACTTGGGGAGGGGTAGAGAGGCTGGGGGCGGGGCTCTGCAGACTCCTCCAGCATCACTACAGTACACAGCACTTGGGGAGGAGAGGCTGGGGCGGGGCTCTGCAGACTGCTCCAGCATCTCTACAAAACACAGCACTTGGGGAGGGGTAGAGAGGTTGGGGGAGCTGAGCACTGTACAGAAGAGCCTGATGCACACTGAATAGGGAATGTCTAGAAATATTTTTTTATGCTTCCTTATCAGTGGCTGAGCAGAGGCAGTCATTAGAACAATTGTGCAGAGAGCAGAAAGTTTTTTCTCTCTGTGCCCTTAGCTGTCAGTCTTGCAGGACAGGAAAAAGAAACTTCTTCCCCCCACAGTGCCCTTGCGGCTTCTGGGCCTCCCTCCGGCTGCATCCCTTGCAGGGTCTTTTGTTACGCCCCTAATACCGCTACTAAATGCATTTTCTAACACCTGCATGTTTTCCTGCACAAGATAGATGGAGGATGCTATAATTCCTGATGTTTCCACATACAGATCTTAAATACTTTCTTCCTGACATCAATCACCGCAGAGCAGGTCGTGGACGGATTTGTGTTATTGACAGAGCAATCAGTCATAGGAATTCAAATGTAATCTCGCTGCCCAGGAGGGATCGCAGCTGCCGCTGAGCACCCCGTATAGAGGATGATGCATGGAGTCTGTATATTGCATTACAGAAGAAGGTGCATAGATTCACTCATTGGTATACGCTCTGCGCTATCGCGTGGAGGCGCTGCACAGGCATACATGCAAAATAGGCACTGCCAAAATCTGGGGAAATAGCTGCTAGTAGAATATTGGTAAAATGACCCTGGGCGATGCGTGCACACGGCTGTACCCTGGGCGATGCGTGTGTGCGGCTGTACCCTGGGCGGTGTGTGCGCACGGCTGTAGGCCAGGCAGTATGTGCGCACGGCTGTACCCTGGGCGATGTGTGTGGCTGTAGGCTTGGCAGTGTGTGCGCCTGGCTGTACCCTGGGCGATGTGTGCGGCTGTAGGCTTGGCAGTGTGTGCGGCTGTAGGCTTGGCAGTGTGTGCGCCTGGCTGTACCCTGGGCGGTGTGTGCGGCTGTAGGCTTGGCAGTGTGTGCGGCTGTAGGCTTGGCAGTGTGTGCGGCTGTAGGCTTGGCAGTGTGTGCGCCTGGCTGTACCCTGGGCAGTGTGTGCGCCTGGCTGTACCCTGGGCGGTGTGTGCGCCTGGCTGTACCCTGGGCGGTGTGTGCGCCTGGCTGTACCCTGGGCGGTGTGTGCGCCTGGCTGTACCCTGGGCGGTGTGTGCGCCTGGCTGTACCCTGGGCGGTGTGTGCGCCTGGCTGTACCCTGGGCGGTGTGTGCGGCTGTAGGCTTGGCAGTGTGTGCGCCTGGCTGTACCCTGGGCGGTGTGTGCGCCTGGCTGTACCCTGGGCGGTGTGTGCGCACGGCTGTACCCTGGGCGGTGTGTGCGGCTGGCTGTACCCTGGGCGGTGTGTGCGCACGGCTGTACCCTGGGCAGTGTGTGCGCACGGCTGTACCCTGGGCGGTGTGTGCGCCTGGCTGTACCCTGGGCGGTGTGTGCGCCTGGCTGTACCCTGGGCGGTGTGTGCGCCTGGCTGTACCCTGGGCGGTGTGTGCGCATGGCTGTACCCTGGGCGGTGTGTGCGCCTGGCTGTACCCTGGGCGGTGTGTGCGCATGGCTGTACCCTGGGCGGTGTGTGCGCATGGCTGTACCCTGGGCGGTGTGTGCGCCTGGCTGTACCCTGGGCGGTGTGTGCGCCTGGCTGTACCGCGGGCGATGTGTGCGCACGGCTGTACCCTAGGGCGGTGTGTGCGCGTGGCTGTACCGTGGGCGGTGTGTGCGCACGGCTGTACCCTAGGGCACTGTGTGCGCGTGGCTGTACCGTGGGCGGTGTGTGCGCACGGCTGTACCCTGGGCGGTGTGTGCGCACGGCTGTACCCTGGGCGGTGTGTGCGCCTGGCTGTACCCTGGGCGGTGTGTGCGCCTGGCTGTACCCTGGGCGGTGTGTGCGCCTGGCTGTACCCTGGGCGGTGTGTGCGCCTGGCTGTACCCTGGGCGGTGTGTGCGCATGGCTGTACCCTGGGCGGTGTGTGCGCATGGCTGTACCCTGGGCGGTGTGTGCGCATGGCTGTACCCTGGGCGGTGTGTGCGCCTGGCTGTACCCTGGGCGGTGTGTGCGCATGGCTGTACCCTGGGCGGTGTGTGCGCATGGCTGTACCCTGGGCGGTGTGTGCGCCTGGCTGTACCCTGGGCGGTGTGTGCGCCTGGCTGTACCCTGGGCGGTGTGTGCGCCTGGCTGTACCCTGGGCGGTGTGTGCGCATGGCTGTACCCTGGGCGGTGTGTGCGCATGGCTGTACCCTGGGCGGTGTGTGCGCCTGGCTGTACCCTGGGCGGTGTGTGCGCATGGCTGTACCCTGGGCGGTGTGTGCGCATGGCTGTACCCTGGGCGGTGTGTGCGCATGGCTGTACCCTGGGCGGTGTGTGCGCCTGGCTGTACCCTGGGCGGTGTGTGCGCCTGGCTGTACCCTGGGCGGTGTGTGCGCATGGCTGTACCCTGGGCGGTGTGTGCGCCTGGCTGTACCCTGGGCGGTGTGTGCGCATGGCTGTACCCTGGGCGGTGTGTGCGCATGGCTGTACCCTGGGCGGTGTGTGCGCCTGGCTGTACCCTGGGCGGTGTGTGCGCCTGGCTGTACCCTGGGCGGTGTGTGCGCATGGCTGTACCCTGGGCGGTGTGTGCGCATGGCTGTACCCTGGGCGGTGTGTGCGCATGGCTGTACCCTGGGCGGTGTGTGCGCATGGCTGTACCCTGGGCGGTGTGTGCGCATGGCTGTACCCTGGGCGGTGTGTGCGCATGGCTGTACCCTGGGCGGTGTGTGCGCATGGCTGTACCCTGGGCGGTGTGTGCGCATGGCTGTACCCTGGGCGGTGTGTGCGCATGGCTGTACCCTGGGCGGTGTGTGCGCATGGCTGTACCCTGGGCGGTGTGTGCGCATGGCTGTACCCTGGGCGGTGTGTGCGCATGGCTGTACCCTGGGCGGTGTGTGCGCCTGGCTGTACCCTGGGCGGTGTGTGCGCATGGCTGTACCCTGGGCGGTGTGTGCGCCTGGCTGTACCCTGGGCGGTGTGTGCGCCTGGCTGTACCCTGGGCGGTGTGTGCGCCTGGCTGTACCCTGGGCGGTGTGTGCGCCTGGCTGTACCCTGGGCGGTGTGTGCGCCTGGCTGTACCCTGGGCGGTGTGTGCGCCTGGCTGTACCCTGGGCGGTGTGTGCGCCTGGCTGTACCCTGGGCGGTGTGTGCGCCTGGCTGTACCCTGGGCGGTGTGTGCGCATGGCTGTACCCTGGGCGGTGTGTGCGCCTGGCTGTACCCTGGGCGGTGTGTGCGCCTGGCTGTACCCTGGGCGGTGTGTGCGCCTGGCTGTACCCTGGGCAGTGTGTGCGCCTGGCTGTACCCTGGGCGGTGTGTGCGCATGGCTGTACCCTGGGCGGTGTGTGCGCCTGGCTGTACCCTAGGGCGGTGTCTGCGGCTGTAGGCTTGGCAGTGTGTGCGCCTGGCTGTACCCTGGGCGGTGTGTGCGCCTGGCTGTACCCTGGGCGGTGTGTATGCATGGCTGTACCCTGGGCGGTGTGTGCGCATGGCTGTACCCTGGGCGGTGTGTGCGCATGGCTGTACCCTGGGCGGTGTGTGCGCCTGGCTGTACCCTAGGGCGGTGTCTGCGGCTGTAAACATTATACAGGGACCAGCATCGCTGGCTGGGAGTAATAGAAATATCTACCATGTTGTCAGTGGTACAGGGGACACTGTGATCTGATAGCACATCACACCAGATGTAACATAGTTCCATTAAATATGCTACAGACACATCATCCATTCATGTGTGCGCTTCGGCTCTTACTTGTTCTGATGCCGCGCTCCCTTCAGATGGGCGTGGTACTGCTCCACAGAATTTAACACCATGTTGCAAATGTTGCAGGAGTAGCTGCTCCGTAATGCTGCAAAGACACAAAGAGAAGGTTAACGTATAAAGGCTGATCCAAAGTAATGTAAATGCAACATCCAGTCAGTCAGCGTTTTGTGGGTGGCGGTTTGTTATTAATGGAAAACTATTGCAAAAAATGTGAAATGCATACATATAAAATGTTCAATTCATCCAGGAGTAACAGCAACAGGTAACCATCACGGACCCACAGACAATAGTTTTGCAGTCTAGGCTTCATTAAGCATTAATGTGGTACTACAGTTCAAATTTCCTCTCTGCTGCACTATATATATAATTTTTTATTTTTGAAGGACTGGATAGGGTTAATAGGTTTACTTTCATCTTCTCCTGAGAACTTTATCACATGCTGCTGCACAGATATTGGCATCAATTCACCAGAGAGGATTTACTAAGAGAAAAAAGGTAGGTAGTTTATCTCATGAGGTATTTTAACACTCTGGAGTCAATTCACCAGTGTGAGAGGACAGAGAGAAAAATGTTCGATAGCAGGGGATAATGGAGAGATATGCATGAGGAAAGTGTGAGAAAGCAGAGAGTTAGGTAATCGGTATTAATGATTTACATGGGATACTTTTCCTCTCTGTAAGCTTGAAAGTGAAGCATTGTGGGTAGGAGGCGGAGTTTTACCACTACGTGACCAGAGTATTCCCGCCTTTTACTGCCGGATCATATCATAAATCATATCACGAGTGAGTCTGAACTTCTTCACCACCTCTGTCTCAGTAAAATTATCAAGAACTGTTCGCTCATGAAAAATACGAGGGGCGATTAAACAGACCCTCCTCCTGCGCCTTCGTCTCCTCATAATAGAAGCAAGCTCTAAGGCCTAGTGCACACCAGAGCGGTTCGGCTGCGGTTTGCGATCCGCTTGCGGGTGCGGATCTGCTAGGGTAATGTATTTCAATGGGCTGGTGCACACCAGAGCGGGAGGCGTTTTGCAGAAACGCATACTCCCGGGCTGCTGCAGATTTTGGATTGCAGATGCGTTTCTGCCTCAGTGTTAAGTATAGGAAAAACGCAAACCGCTCTGAAAAACGGCACTTCAGAGTGGTTTGCCAGGAGTTTTTGTTACAGTAGCTGTTCAGTAACAGCTTTACTGTAACAATACATGAAATCTACTACACCAAAAACACTTCACAAAACCGCAAAATGCTAGCTGAAACGCTACAGAAAAATAAGAAAAAGCATTTCAAAATCTGCTAGCATTTTTCGGATCTGCTAGCGGTTTTGGGTGTGCACCAGGCCTGAGGCCTGGTGCACACCCAAAACCGCTAGCAGATCCGCAAAATGCTAGCAGATTTTGAAACGCTTTTTCTTCTTTTTCTGTAGCGTTTCAGCTAGCATTTTGCGGTTTTGTGTAGCGGTTTTGGTGTAGTAGATTTCATGTATTGTTACAGTAAAGCTGTTACTGAACAGCTACTGTAACAAAAAACGCCTGCAAAACCGCTCTGAAGTGCCGTTTTCCTATACTTAACATTGAGGCAGAAACGCATCCGCAATCCAAAATCTGCAGCAGCCCGGGAGTATGCGTTTCTGCAAAACGCCTCCCGCTCTGGTGTGCACCAGCCCATTGAAATACATTACCCTAGCAGATCCGCACCCGCAAGCGGATCGCAAACCGCAGCAGAACCGCTCTGGTGTGCACTAGGCCTAACAGAGTAAGCTCAAAAGGCTCCATCTTCCACAGCAGCAGCTGCTGTGTGAAAACCACGATATCTCCAGGTTCATTCAGGGGATAAAGAGATGAAAAAATAACGAATGGCCACACCCCCTTTCTTCCCTGGTGAATTGTGATTTGGAGAAAAACTAACTACTAACTATCACTTATTTACCTCATACTTATCTCACATTTATCTCTTGCATTTCTCTCTGTCGATATTTTCCCCTATACTTCTGGAGAATTGCTATTTGGAGATATCACAGGAGGTAAATTACCTCCCAAGAGATAAATAGGTTGGTAACCTCTGGTGAATTGACGCCATTGTGTTATCTCTGACTGCAGGAGATAAGGCTCATTCATTGTAGAAAACTTCTGTGTGCGTTTTTCCGATCGATTTCCATAAAAGTGAGTGGAAATCGATCGGAAAAGCAAATGAAATTCAGATCAGACATGTTGAAAAAAATCAATCTGGCAGGTAAATCTACCAGAAAAATGTATCGTGTGCACCCAGCGTATGAGAAAGCTGTATAATTATGCTATTGTGCAAGATGGCTGCTTCCTGTACTAGCTGAATGTATCTGCATTGTCACATAACATCATAATCAGGTTAAAGAGAAACTCCGACCAAGAATTGAACTTTATCCCAATCAGTAGCAGATTCCCCCTTTTACAGTAATCTTAGTAATCTTTTCCTTTTCACAAAAAGACCATAAGGGGGCGCTGTATGACTGATATTGTGGTGAAACCCCACCCACAAGAAGCTCTGAGGACCGTGGTACTCCTGGCAGTTTCCTGTCTGTGAACCTTGCTGCATTGTGGGAAATCACTGTTTACAGCTGTTTCCAACTGCCAAACAGCAAGCAGCAGCTACATCACCTGCCAACAGTAAAAATGTCACCATGTAATAAATGTCAGAATATAAATCAGGGATTTAAAAGATTTTACAATGGGCAAACACTGACTAAATCATTTATACACAATTATTGTAAAAATGAAGCACTTTTTTATTACATTATTTTCACTGGAGTTCCTCTTTAAGGGCCTGAGCCGACTAACGCAGTTGTATGCAGTTGTGTCCGCTTTTCAGCATCTGTCACACTGATGTGTTTCTGAAAAGCGGACACAACTGCGCACAACTGCGTCAGTGGGCTCAGGCCCTAAATAACAATATGTGCATTTGCAATGTGCATTTTCGAAAACGCTAAACGCTAAAATGCACCTAATGTAGGTCAATGGTGACGCAGAGGTATAGCATTTTATTGCGTTTGTATGCATTTTTAATTTTTTTATTTTTTTATAAACAAGTTTGAATATATATTTTCGCTTCCTGTTGATTGGCATAAAACACAAATAAAAAAACGCATACAAAACGCAATTGTGATTTATATGTGCGAATCGCATACGCATTAAAAAAAGAAGAAAAATGCATGCGCGAAATGCAAACACATGCAAAACGCACAAACCCATATGCAGCAAGACTCAACCTTTCACGCAGGGCCTAGTGTGTTCCCAGCCAGTGGGATACAGAGGCTGCAATATGGATTTCTTTTTAAGTAATGCAGATTGCCTGGTTGTCCAGCTGATCCTCTGCATATACTATCTGGGCCATATCAGATCATAGTAAAGGTTGCTAAGTACTTTGTTAATCAAGGGGTGTGTCGCTCACATTACCTTCAGCATCTACAGCAATATTTTTCTCTAAAACGACTGCAAGAATAACAGTTTGCCCATGATTGCTAATTTACTAACCCAGTGCTCTCCCCAGGCCCTTTTAGCCGGGTGCTGCACCCGGCTAGTTTTGGTGAGCACCCGGCTGTCATCGGCTCAGCTCCACCTCTGCTGTAAGCAGAGTTGCACACAGAAGCACCGGCCCTGCATTCCCTCCTCTCACCCCACCCAGCTACTTTTTCATGCCACCCGGATGGAAAAAAAATTCTGGGGAGAACACTGTAACCTATCGGTCGCCCCCACTATGTTCAAATATGACCACATTTAGGACTGCAGTCTTTTACACAATTTTTGATTAACTCAGACCAGGATCTGAAAGGCGGCTTGTGAAATCCCTACAGATGGTGCTTGGAGTCAACGAGAGGCTAATAACTTGTAGTCCATGCAAATGTTCTGTAGCTTGGAAGTGGACCAATCAACTGGAGCGGCTGCTGTATTTGGTTGTTTTCCAAACTGCCTACATTTACATTAAATTAGCATAAAATCTGCATCTATTCAGAATTCTTAGCATCCCCATTGGCTATCTCAATCCCAGCCGGTTCAAGGAACAATTGGGCCCTAGGGCAAGATTAGCCTGGGGGCCCCCCAACAGACACCCCCCGACCAAAAAGCGTCATTAGAGGCCCTTTGTTGCAGCCAAATTTCCCTCCTGGGCCCCTGAGCTGGCTGCTGACCCTCCCCCAATCACTTCCCAACTTAACAGACTCTGCAGAGTCCCTGGGGAGCAACAGTTAAGATGGGGGAGGGACACCTTGGGGGCCCCTACAGGCTCTGGGGCAATTGCCTATTTTTTCCTATGGTAGCTCCGGCCCTGGCCATAGGCAATACAAAATAATGAATCTGATAATCTGTTCAAATTGATCATAAAATCAAATGCAAAAATTCCGTCCATCGACAATCTTTGAATCCTTTATTTTTCTGTCAGGGATCAGTCCGCACAACAGAGAAACTTTAGTGAAAAGAGGAAAAAATATAAATCAATACATGGCAAAGTGAGAAGTAAAAAAAATAGGAGAGATCAAGAAATGATTGATAGTCGCCATATAATTTGTTCAATGCACAATCAGACTGCAGGTCATCAACTTTACTGCTGGCAGACAAGCAAAAAAGACAGCGCCAACTGCCATTATCTATAACCACACGCCTTAAGGGGCCCATACACCTAACGATTTTCCCGCCGATATACAGCCGTTTCGATCACAGTGATCGAAACGGCTGTGAAATCGCCGCGCACACCGCTGACAGAACGATCGATTTCCGTCCGAAATTGATCGCTCCCGTCGATCCGTCCGTGCGGAAGATTTTTTTCGGTCGCCGGCGGGTCGGGAGTGCGTTGTTAGCGGCGTTCGAATGCCCGACGACCGACGCAATGTAGCGGGTATACATTACCTGTTCAGGCCGGCGCGAGTCCCCTGGTCGTCTTCTCCGCTTCGGGCTCCAGACCGTTTCTTCTCCGCTTTGGGCTCAAGAGCTACACAGAACTTCCTACCCCGTGGCAGGAAATTTAAACAGTAGAGCACCCTCTACTGTTTAAACTTCCCCTGGACAGGAAGTTCAGAAGCCGGAGCGGAGAAGAAGACAGCGGGGACTCGTGCCGGCTGGAACAGGAAATGTATGGGGGGGGGGGGGGGTACAGCAGCGGCAGCTCCACAGATTGTGATCGGTTTCAGGCTGAAATCGGTTCACAATCTGTTTGCAGTAAAGGCAGCCATACGATCCCTCTCTGATCAGATTCGATCAGAGGGGGATCTATCTGTTGGTCGAATCTGATGGCAAATCGACCAGTGTATGGCCACCTTAAACAATGCAATAGGCTAAAAGGTTCTTCTTTTATAGATATACATACTGTATGCACAGAGAGAGATGTTGCTTGCTTGGCAGTTGGAAACAGACATTATTTCCCACAATGCAACAAGGTTCACAGACAGGAAACTGTCAGGACCTAGGTGCTGACATCACACGGTGGGAGGGTTCTCACCATAATATCAGCCATACAGACCCCTCTGATGATCTATTACAGAAAAGAAATAGATTTCTCTTGGGAAAGGGGGTATCAGCTACTGATTGGGATGACGTTCAATCCAGTTCCTCTAAATGGAAAATAGTCAATCAACCAACTTTTGATTTGGGTCAAATGTGCGATCAATCACAATCTTAAATTCTGGTCACTCTGACAGAATCGTTAAAGCGAACAATGGAAAGATCACATTGCATATGGCTATTTATAGTAACCGAGCTCCCTGCGGTGAACCTTTGTGCCGGTACTGAGCCTTTGTGCCTCAGCACACACCACAACCGCAAGCTTTTATTTATCTGCATCTATAAGTAAAGCAGGACCCTGAAAGCGGGATTGTCATCCACAAAATCAAATTCCATTTACCCACTGCTCAGTTGTTTATTATGCAGTCTACATCCTGACCCTGCCTTGCAAGCACTCCAATATATTCATAAATGTGTCTGCTGTAATGAATCTTATGTCAGTCTGCCTGGCTCTATTCTGGTACACTGCTGGGGAGAGGGAAGCTTGTTATCTCTGTTCCCACATTCCTGCTCCTCACTGATTGGATGTGGGCAGTTCAGTGTGGCATGAAGCTAAAGCTACGTACAACAACGATCGTTCGTTGTCAACGACGAACAAACTTTTAATTGACGAAAGAACAACCTAAGTAAAGTTAGCTGTTAAAGGTGTGTAACGATCTGATTGTTAGAACGAACGTTACATCACGTAAAGCAACTATTGCACTTGCGCCAAAAAAATTAAAAGTTCCATGGAGAAATAGCGAAATGCGCATGTCAAGCCTAGTACGAACGACCGTTTTCCAACGATGTACTACTTTTGCAAACGATCGTCATTGGAAAAAAATCCGCCAAGCTAGATCGTTTTTAACGATCTAGCTCGTCCTTCGTTAGACTTAATGGTCGTTGGCTGCTTTTTTTTAAACGATCGTCATTTGAAATGATCGGGGAACGATCGTTTCAAACAACTATAGTCGCATGTGTGTACGCACCTTGAGAAGTGAAATACACGTCACCTCTCTACAGAAGGTGCTGAAATATGATATATGCTGTGCTCACATGTATTTACAAAGCAAGCTAGATATGATAGTGCATTTCTTGGAGAGAAAAAAAAAGAGTAAGGGAAGAAATGACATCAGGACTGGCTTCAGTCAGAGGCAGTAAAGATGGAAAATGCCCCAAAAAAGTGGACAGTGCAATACATATGTAAGCAGAGCAAGTATTTATCTGCTTACATGTGTTTTTTTTCCTGGGATAGTATGGCTGTCCCTGCTGCTTGAACCACTGGCCAGTAAAGCAGGCAGGATACACAGAGCTGTATTTTGCTGTGCAGAGTTGAGGTAGCGGCGCGGTTTTCTATACGGCAGAACGTAGGAACAATGGAGAGATATAAATATGAGCCATCAGGCTGTGCACAGAGATTGATTACACATCTCGGGCGTCTTCCCGCTATTTCTCAGGGCTGTCATCTTGTCCTGATATAATAAGTGACACGAAGCCAGCGCTCGCATCGCACAGCGGTATAAATCACGCCTCACGCCACACGTCACGGGCATTACTTCTCCTGTCAGTCTCAGGCTGCCTATTACGCCCAGAGTCACTGAGCTATTATAACCGCTACACATATTGCAACTCTAAGCAACTCTATTGCTGATGACAGCGGCATGCAATGCGAGGGGAGGGGCCTGTATTGTTTGCTTTCATTCATTGTATATTCAGCTGGGAAAGTGATGTGCAGTATTGACCCAGACAGAGAATTATATCAGCTGCAGTGTGCCATGTGACCTTACAGCAGCCAATCAGCTCTCAAAAGCTTCAAGGACACATGAAGTGATAGGGATATGGAGGCTACCATATTTATTTCCTTTTAAATAATGCACATTGCCTGGCTGTCCTTTTGGTCCTCTGCCTCTAATACTTTTAGCCACAGCCCCTGAACAAGCATGCAAATCAGGTCAGACACTTCAGTCATTAGCTGCATGCTTGTTTCAGGTGTGTGATTCAGACACTACTGCAGCCAGAGAGATCAGCAGGAAAGCCAGGCAACTGGTATTGTTTAACAGGAAATAAATATGACAGCCTCCATATCTCTCTCACGTCAGTTGTCCTTTCACTTTTTAACTGACTGGTTGCTATGGGTTACTGTACTTGCTGGTCATGCAGTTGAAAACATACATACTGTACAGTTACAAAGTAACTTGGGTTGAAAAAAATCTATCAAGTTCAACCAGAGAACCAAGTACAACACCAGCCTGCTCCCTCACATATCCCTGCGGATCCAGAGGAAGGTACAACACCAGCCTGCACCCTCACATATCCCTGCTGATCCAGAGGAAGGTACAGCACCAGCCTGCACCCTCACATATTCCTGCTGATCCAGAGGAAGGCACAACACCAGGCTGCACCCTCACATATCCCTGCTGATCCAGAGGAAGGCACAACACCAGCCTGCACCCTCACATATCCCTGCTGATCCAGAGGAAGGCACAACACCATCCTGCTCCCTCACATATCCCTGCTGATCCAGAGGAAGGCACAACACCAGCCTGCTCTCTCACATATCCCTGCTGATCCAGAGGAAGGCACAACACCAGCCTGCACCCTCACATATCCCTGCTGATCCAGAGGAAGGCACAACACCAGCCTACATCCTCACATATCCCTGCTGATCCAGAGGAAGGCACAACACCAGCCTGCTCCCTCACATATCCCTGCTGATCCAGAGGAAGGCACAACACCAGCCTGCTCCCTCACATATCCCTGCTGATCCAGAGGAAGGCACAACACCAGCCTACATCCTCACATATCCCTGCTGATCCAGAGGAAGGCACAACACCAGCCTGCTCCCTCACATATCCCTGCTGATCCAGAGGAAGGCACAACACCAGCCTGCTCCCTCACATATCCCTGCTGATCCAGAGGAAGGCACAACACCAGCCTGCTCCCTCACATATCCCTGCTGATCCAGAGGAAGGCACAACACCATCCTGCTCCCTCACATATCCCTGCTGATCCAGAGGAAGGTACAACACCAGCCTGCTCCCTCACATATCCCTGCTGATCCAGAGGAAGGTACAACACCAGCCTGCTCCCTCTCATATCCCTGCTGATCCAGAGGAAGTCACAACACCAGCCTGCTCCCTCTCATATCCCTGCTGATCCAGAGGAAGGCACAACACCAGCCTGCTCCCTCTCATATCCCTGCTGATCCAGAGAAGGGTACAACACCAGCCTGCACCCTCACATATCCCTGCTGATCCAGAGGAAGGCACAACACCAGCCTGTACCCTCACATATCCCTGCTGATCCAGAGGAAGGCACAACACCAGCCTACATCCTCACATATCCCTGCTGATCCAGAGGAAGGCACAACACCAGCCTGCTCCCTCACATATCCCTGCTGATCCAGAGGAAGGCACAACACCAGCCTGCTCCCTCACATATCCCTGCTGATCCAGAGGAAGGCACAACACCAGCCTACATCCTCACATATCCCTGCTGATCCAGAGGAAGGCACAACACCAGCCTGCTCCCTCACATATCCCTGCTGATCCAGAGGAAGGCACAACACCAGCCTGCTCCCTCACATATCCCTGCTGATCCAGAGGAAGGCACAACACCAGCCTGCTCCCTCACATATCCCTGCTGATCCAGAGGAAGGCACAACACCATCCTGCTCCCTCACATATCCCTGCTGATCCAGAGGAAGGTACAACACCAGCCTGCTCCCTCACATATCCCTGCTGATCCAGAGGAAGGTACAACACCAGCCTGCTCCCTCTCATATCCCTGCTGATCCAGAGGAAGTCACAACACCAGCCTGCTCCCTCTCATATCCCTGCTGATCCAGAGGAAGGCACAACACCAGCCTGCTCCCTCTCATATCCCTGCTGATCCAGAGAAGGGTACAACACCAGCCTGCACCCTCACATATCCCTGCTGATCCAGAGGAAGGCACAACACCAGCCTGTACCCTCACATATCCCTGCTGATCCAGAGGAAGGCACAACACCAGCCTGCTCCCTCACATATCCCTGCTGATCCAGAGGAAGGCACAACACCAGCCTGCTCCCTCACATATCCCTGCTGATCCAGAGGAAGGCACAACACCAGCCTGTACCCTCACATATCCCTGCTGATCCAGAGGAAGGCACAACACCAGCCTGCTCTCTCACATATCCCTGCTGATCCAGAGGAAGGCACAACACCAGCCTGTACCCTCACATATCCCTGCTGATCCAGAGGAAGGCACAACACCAGCCTGCTCTCTCACATATCCCTGCTGATCCAGAGGAAGGCACAACACCAGCCTGTACCCTCACATATCCCTGCTGATCCAGAGGAAGGCACAACACCAGCCTGCTCCCTCACATATCCCTGCTGATCCAGAGGAAGGCACAACACCAGCCTGCTCTCTCACATATCCCTGCTGATCCAGAGGAAGGCACAACACCAGCCTGTACCCTCACATATCCCTGCTGATCCAGAGGAAGGCACAACACCATCCTGCTCCCTCACATATCCCTGCTGATCCAGAGGAAGGCACAACACCAGCCTGCTCCCTCTCATATCCCTGCTGATCCAGAGGAAGGTACAACACCAGCCTGCTCCCTCACATATCCCTGCTGATCCAAAGGAAGGCACAACACCAGCCTGCTCCCTCACATATCCCTGCTGATCCAGAGGAAGGCACAACACCAGCCTGCACCCTCACATATCCCTGCTGATCCAGAGGAAGGCACAACACCAGCCTGCACCCTCACATATGCCTGCTGATCCAGAGGAAGGCACAACCCCAGCCTGCACCCTCACATATCCCTGCTGATCCATAGGAAGGCACACCAGCCTGCTCCCTCACATATACCTGCTGATCCAGAGGAAGACACAACACCAGCCTGCTCCCTCACATATCCCTGCTGATCCAGAGGAAGTCTCAACCCCAGCCTGCTCCCTCACATATCCCTGCTGATCAAGAGTAAGGCACAACACCAGCCTGCTCCCTCACATATCCCTGTTGATCCAGAGGAAGGCACAACACCAGCCTGCACCCTCACATATCCCTGCTGATCCATAGGAAGGCACAACACCAGCCTGCACCCTCACATATCCCTGCTGATCCAGAGGAAGGCACAACACCAGCCTGCTCCCTCACATATCCCTGCTGATCCAGAGTAAGGCACAACACCAGCCTGCACCCTCACATATCCCTGCTGATCCAGAGGAGAGCACAACACCAGCCCGCTCCCTCACATATCCCTGCTGATCCAGAGGAAGGCACAACACCAGCCTGCTCCCTCACATATCCCTGCTGATCCAGAGGAAGGCACAACACCAGCCTGTTCCCTCACATATCCCTGCTGATCCAGAGGAAGGCACAACACCAGCCTGCTCCCTCACATATCCCTGCTGATCCAGAGGAAGGCACAACACCAGCCTGCTCCCTCACATATCCCTGCTGATCCAGAGGAAGGCACAACACCAGCCTGCTCCCTCACATATCCCTGCTGATCCAGAGTAAGGCACAACACCAGCCTGCTCCCTCACATATCGCTGCTGATCCAGAGGAAGGTGAAAAACCCTTACAAGGCATGGTCCAATTAGCCCCAAAAGGGAAAAAAATCCTTCCCGACTCCAGATGGCAATCAGATAAAATCCATGGATCAACATCATTGGGCATTACCTAGTAATTAAATATTTCAAGAGCTCACGGTGTAGAATGAACAAGAAAATAATCAATCATAAAAGTCTCTGTGCAAACCCATTGAAAGACAGTTCTTTAGTCCCTTGAAACATCCATAAGCAGTTTCAAAAACAACTCCCAATCCTATTGAAGGCTTTTGCTGATCTAATACTTCATCACAAAGGGGTAGACCACCACAAGCACCCTTTGTGTGCCACTCACCGCATCCACTGACCTCACAGGTCAGTATGAGCCTTGGGACCGTTCCCGGGTCGTCCCCCACCTCTTAGAGCACATCAACAGTATAGGCTTTCTCCCAAGGAGAACTCTTCCTTATTATGCCACCTCAAAAAAAACTCCACATAGTATAATACCGCTTAAAAAATATTTATTAAAACATCCAATTGCACTCAAATGTTCCACAGTAAAAAAGGCGCTCAGAGTTTTTGGACGGGCTCCCCACGTAATGATGGCCAAGGTCGGCAGGCTCCAGTACTGTTGGGTTCACGTCCAACACCGTCGCGGGCTCGGTATGCTGGGGATTCCCTTCCGTAGTCCGCCTCGCCGCCTCCACGCCACTCAGTGTACGCGCTAGTCCCGCTTCTGCATCAGGCTCCGCCCTATCGATTTCGTCACTCAGTGACTTATCAGGGGCATGCCCCTGGTGGCAGAGCCCTTCAAAAATCTCATAGTGAATCTCATTGTTCACTGCTAGTCGCGCACCCGTCATCAGCTGTTACCGCAAGCAGTTGTGGGGGCCGGGTGGTCCGGATGGAGCCTCTTGTTAAACTGTCAGAAAGTAGCTTTAAGCTCCCTGGAAATGTTCATTAGAGCGTTTGGCGATTTCGCTCGAGTAATTTGCCGATTAACGCTCGGAATGGATGGAGCTGCGCGGAGGAGACGGATGATGATTGGCTTACCAAAAACTAGCTCCAAATTGTTATTATTAGTTCTTAACACGTGAAATTACAAAGCATTCTGGTTATTGTTAGCGGCTGAACATGATGAGCTGATGTCGCGCATTCTTCATAATGACGGAGAGACGTACCGCGACCGGCGAGCGCATTCATCAGGGCTGCCGTAATTAAAATTAACAAGCACCGAATGCCTCGCTCTGGTTAATAAATGCGCCCGATATTCCCTAAAGCATGCCGGCTTGTGTTTAGCCATTTCACAGCGCTAATGTAGATTAGAAATGTAACCGCCATCAGCTATTCCCACTTGCGGGTTTCAGCGTTTCTCATGTCTCAGTGTCTGCGAATGCATTCTAGTCAGGGACGCATCTTGCCTTCGTTACGTCCGTTTCTGTCACCGTGGCTTCATCCGCAAACACACGCAATCTATTGTAACCCGTTACAAATACTACTGCATTTTCGCTGCCATAACAGACCTGGAAACCCTCCTAGAGGTTTCAGGTTTTACATTTGTCTCAAGGTGGCGCACAGAAGTTGTGTCAGTAGGACTGTGTCACAAGCAAATACAGTAAACCCCCATTATCCGACTACAACGGGGATCGGCTGATGCCGGATAAGTATAGTTTCTAGTTGCTTGAGTCTCAATGTTAAAGAGACACTGAAGTGAAAACAAAATTATGATATAATGGTTTGTATGTGTAATACAGCTAAGAAAAAACATTAGCAGCAGAGATATGAGTCTAATATTGTTTCCAGTACAGGAAGAGTTAAGAAACTCCAGCTGTTATCTATGCAAAAGAGCCATTGAGCTCCACGACTTTCAAAGTCACAGAGAGATCTGTCTCTTGAAGCTTGTTATCTCAACTGTCTGGCACTGTATTTTCTTTTTCTCTGCAGGAGGACAGTTCAAAAGTTCACTTGACTGCTCTGTAAAATCATTTAGAATGCTGAGTAGTGTGTGAACTGCAAATATTAGAGAATTAGAGAAAGCAATCTTATAAAAAACACTTTATAACTGAAAATAAAAATGAGAATATTTTCTATGCTACTAATGTTCTAGTAATTATCTGTACTACACAACCAATTATTTATTTTTTATTTATTGTATTTATAAAGCGCCAGCACATTACGCAGCGCTTCAGTGTCTCTTTACAAATAGGCCTAGGTAAAAAACGGTACTGTACTCCTCAACTGTACATTTACCATAAAATCTGTATTACTGTTGAAATACTGTACTGGTTAATTAAGACACGGGACAGACTTAATGTAACAGAGGTTTATTGCTGTATAAAGAGGTGTAAAAGTAGATATGTGCATCCTGCAAGGCCAGGATTTTTTTTCCAATTGCTTAATGATTCAGATTAACAGGGTTCTGGATATTGGGGGTTTTAATGTATACCTAGTCACTCTATATACCAATATTGTCTGATTTGTGATGGACTTTGAAAGGTTTGCATGGCTATCACAAATGACGTTGGCTGTATTTACTGCAAAGCTATAAAGAGGCAAATACTGGATGAATGTTTGAAAAGCAGTCAGGGACAGAATCTCTCTGGTGTGGTCATTGTTCAGGGACAGTAGCTCTCTGGTGTGGTCATTGGTCAGGGACAGTAGCTCTCTGGTGTGGTCATTGGTCAGGGACAGGATCTCTCTGGTGTGGTCATTGGTCAGGGACAGGATCTCTCTGGTGTGGTCATTGGTCAGGGACAGGATCTCTCTGGTGTGGTCATTGGTCAGGAACAGGATCTCTCTGGTGTGGTCATTGGTCAGGGACAGTAGCTCTCTGGTGTGGTCATTGGTGAGGGACAGTATCTTTCCGGTGTGGTCATTGGTCAGGGACAGTATCTCTCTGGGGTGGTCATTGGTCAGGGACAAGTATCTCTGTGTGGTCATTGGTCAGGGACAGTAGCTCTCTGGTGTGGTCATTGGTCAGGGACAGTATCTCTCTGGGGTGGTCATTGGTCAGGGTCAATAGCTCTCTGGTGTGGTCATTGGTCAGGGACAGGATCTCTCTGGTGTGGTCATTGGTCAGGGGACAGTATCTCTCTGGGGTGGTCATTGGTCAGGGACAGGATCTCTCTGGTGTGGTCATTGGTCAGGGACAGGATCTCTCTGGTGTGGTCATTGGTCAGGGACAGTATCTCTCTGGGGTGGTCATTGGTCAGGGACAGTATCTTTCTGGTGTGGTGATTGGTCAGGGACAGTATCTCTTTGGTGTGGTCATTGGCCAAGGACAGTATCTCTCTGGGGTGGTCATTGGTCAGGGACAGGATCTCTCTGGTGTGGTCATTGGTCAGGGACAGTATCTCTCTGGTGTGGTCATTGGTCAGGGACAGTAGCTCTCCGGTGTGGTCATTGGTCAGGGACAGGATCTCTCTGGGGTGGTCATTGGTCAGGGACAGGATCTCTCTGGGGTGGTCATTGGTCAGGGACAGGATCTCTCTGGGGTGGTCATTGGTCAGGGTCAGTATCTCTCTGGGGTGGTCCTTGGTCAGGGACAGGATCCCTCTGGTGTGGTCATTGGTCAGGGACAGGATCTCTCTGGTGTGGTCATTGGTCAGGGACAGGATCTCTCTGGGGTGGTCATTGGTCAGGGACAGGATCTCTCTGGTGTGGTCATTGGTCAGGGACAGTAGCTCTTTGGTGTGGTCATTGGTCAGGGACAGTAGCTCTTTGGTGTGGTCATTGGTCAGGGACAGTAGCTCTCTGGGGTGGTCATTGATCAGGGACAGGATCTCTCTGGTGTGGTCATTGGTCAGGGTCAATAGCTCTCTGGTGTGGTCATTGGTCAGGGTCAATAGCTCTCTGGTGTGGTCATTGGTCAGGGACAGTAGCTCTCTGGTGTGGTCACTGGTCAGGGACAGTAGCTCTCTGGTGTGGTCACTGGTCAGGGACAGTAGCTCTCTGGTGTGGTCATTGGCCAGGGGCAGTAGCTCTCTGGTGTGGTCATTGGCCAGGGACAGTAGCTCTCTGGTGTGGTCATTGGTCAGGGACAGTATCTCTCTGGTGTGGTCATTGGTCAAGGACAGTAGCTCTCTTGTGCGGTCATTGGTCAGGGACAGTAGCTCTCTGGTGTGGTCATTGGTCAGGGACAGTAGCTGTCAGATGTGGTCATTGGTCTGGGACAGGATATCTCTGGTGTGGTCATTGTTCAGGGACAGGATATCTCTGGTGTGGTCATTGTTCAGGGACAGTATCTCTCTGGTGTGGTCATTGGTCAGGGACAGTATCTCTCTGGTGTGGTCATTGGTCAGGGACAGGATCTCTCTGGGTTGGTCATTGGTCAATAGCTCTCTGGTGTGGTCATTGTTCAGGGACAGTAGCTCTCTGATGTGGTCAGTGGTCAGGGACAGTATCTCTCTGGTGTGGTCATTGTTCAGGGACAGTAGCTCTCTGGTGTGGTCATTGGTCAGGGACAGTATCTCTCTGGTGTGGTCATTGGTCAGGGACAGTATCTCTCTGGTGTGGTCATTGGTCAGGGACAGTATCTCTCTGGTGTGGTCATTGGTCAGGGACAGGATCTCTCTGGTGTGGTCATTGGTCAGGGACAGGATCTCTCTGGTGTGGTCATTGGTCAGGGACAGGATCTCTCTGGTGTGGTCATTGGTCAGGGACAGTATCTCTCTGATGTGGTCATTGATCAGGGACAGGATCTCTCTGGTGTGGTCATTGGTGAGGGACAGGATCTCTCTGGTGTGGTCATTGGTCAGGGATAGGATCTCTCTGGTGTGGTCATTGGTCAGGGTCAATAGCTCTCTGGTGTGGTCATTGTTCAGGGACAGTAGCTCTCTGGTGTGGTCATTGGTCAGGGACAGTAGCTCTCTGGTGTGGTCACTGGTCAGGGACAGTAGCTCTCTGGTGTGGTCACTGGTCAGGGACAGTAGCTCTCTGGTGTGGTCATTGGTCAGGATCTCTCTGGTGTGGTCATTGGTCAGGGACAGGATCTCTCTTGTGTGGTCATTGGTCAGGGACAGTATCTCTCTGGTGTGGTCACTGGTCAGGGACAGTAGCTCTCTGGTGTGGTCATTGGTCAGGGACAGTATATCTCTGGGGTGGTCCTTGGTCAGGGACAGGATCTCTCTGGGGTGGTCACTGGTCAGGGATAGTAGCTCTCTGGTGTGGTCACTGGTCAGGGACAGTATCTCTCTGGTGTGGTCACTGGTCAGGGACAGTAGCTCTCTGGTGTGGTCATTGGCCAGGGACAGTAGCTCTCTGGTGTGGTCATTGGCCAGGGACAGTAGCTCTCTGGTGTGGTCATTGGTCAGGGACAGTATCTCTCTGGTGTGGTCATTGGTCAAGGACAGTAGCTCTCTTGTGCGGTCATTGGTCAGGGACAGTAGCTCTCTGGTGTGGTCATTGGTCAGGGACAGTAGCTGTCAGATGTGGTCATTGGTCTGGGACAGGATATCTCTGGTGTGGTCATTGTTCAGGGACAGGATATCTCTGGTGTGGTCATTGGTCAGGGACAGTATCTCTCTGGTGTGGTCATTGGTCAGGGACAGGATCTCTCTGGTGTGGTCATTGGTCAGGGTCAATAGTTCTCTGGTGTGGTCATTGTTCAGGGACAGTAGCTCTCTGATGTGGTCAGTGGTCAGGGACAGTATCTCTCTGGTGTGGTCACTGGTCAGGGACAGTAGCTCTCTGGTGTGGTCATTGGTCAGGGACAGTATATCTCTGGGGTGCTCCTTGGTCAGGGACAGGATCTCTCTGGGGTGGTCACTGGTCAGGGATAGTAGCTCTCTGGTGTGGTCACTGGTCAGGGACAGTATCTCTCTGGTGTGGTCATTGGCCAGGGACAGTAGCTCTCTGGTGTGGTCATTGGCCAGGGACAGTAGCTCTCTGGTGTGGTCATTGGCCAGGGACAGTAGCTCTCTGGTGTGGTCATTGGTCAGGGACAGTATCTCTCTGGTGTGGTCATTGGTCAAGGACAGTAGCTCTCTTGTGCGGTCATTGGTCAGGGACAGTAGCTCTCTGGTGTGGTCATTGGTCAAGGACAGTAGCTCTCTTGTGCGGTCATTGGTCAGGGACAGTAGCTCTCTGGTGTGGTCATTGGTCAGGGACAGTAGCTGTCAGATGTGGTCATTGGTCTGGGACAGGATATCTCTGGTGTGGTCATTGTTCAGGGACAGGATATCTCTGGTGTGGTCATTGGTCAGGGACAGTATCTCTCTGGTGTGGTCATTGGTCAGGGACAGGATCTCTCTGGGTTGGTCATTGGTCAGGGTCAATAGCTCTCTGGTGTGGTCATTGTTCAGGGACAGTAGCTCTCTGATGTGGTCAGTGGTCAGGGACAGTATCTCTCTGGTGTGGTCATTGGTCAGGGACAGTATCTCTCTGGTGTGGTGATTGTTCAGGGACAGTATCTCTCTGGTGTGGTCATTGGTCAGGGACAGTATCTCTCTGGTGTGGTCATTGGTCAGGGACAGTATCTCTCTGGTGTGGTCATTGGTCAGGGACAGGATCTCTCTGGTGTGGTCATTGGTCAGGCACAGTATCTATTGCTCCATCCACAGCCATGGATAGAAGAAACCGATGGTAAGCTATGACAAGAAGCCGAACTTGCGTTCTGCGGTCTACCACGGCAATGGATGGAAGAACATGATGAGTAGGCGGTGGTGAGCTATAAAAAGAGCGTGACTCACGTGCAGCGGCCTCCTGCTGCCATGGATGAAACAACATGACAGAAAACCAACGGTAAGCTATGAAGAGAGCAAGAGTCACATTCTCCGGCCTACCACGGCCATGGATAGAACGACATGACAAGAAGCCGACGGTAAACTATGAAAAGAGCAGGCGTCGCATTCCCTGGCCTACTGCGGCTGTAGATGGAATAACATGACAAGAAACCAACGGTGAGCTATGAAAAGTGCGGGAGTCACATTCTGTGGCTTACCACAGCAAATGGATGGAACAACATGACAAGAAAGCGATGGTAAGCTATTAAAAGGGCGGAACTCACATTCCGTAGCCTACCACGGCTATGGATGGAAAAACATGACTAGAAGACAACGGTAAGCTATGATAAAGAGCGGGAGTCAAGTTTGTTACTTTACTCTCCTCCACACCTTCCTTTCGGTTCTTTCTGTTGCCTCCTACCTTCCTCTTCTTAGAAGGCAACACTTTCCTGCTATTTTTCTTCCTTATAGTATGGTTCTTCTCTCCTTTTCTAACATGTTGTATATAAAATATATAATTATGGTTAGGCAAACATGATGAGATTCTATGCCCCACATCCAAGAGCATGGTGATGAAGCCTATCAATATGGTTGGACTTTCATAAGCTGTGGCTAGACTCCGATTAAAAAAAAAAAAAAAATAGAGCAGGAGTCACATTTCGTGGCCTACCGTGGCCATAGATGGGACATGACAAAAAGCCCACGGTAAGCTATGAAAAGAGCCGGACTCACATTCCTCAGCCTATCGCGGCCATGGACGGAACAACATGACAAGAAGCTAATGGTGAGCTATAAAAAGAGCGGGAATCGCATCCCATAGCTTACCGTGACCACGGACAGAACAACATGACAAGAAGCCAATGGTAAGCTATGAAAAGAGCGGGAATCGCATCCCAAAGCCTACTGTGACCATGGACGGAACAACATGACAAAAAGCTCAATGATAAGCTATGAAAAGAGTGGTACTCACATTCCTTGGCCTACCGCGGTCATGAATGGAAATTACTTCCACAGAGCAGGTGCGCTCAGTCACCATTTTGTGCCAGAACACATCACGTCACACTGAAACTCAGCCATCTAATGTAAGCCCTACACAGGGGACCTTTCCACCGCACCTCTGCATCTGCTTCACAAGTGGGATATAATTGCCGACGATCAGCCCGGAACCTTTATCCTCGGCAAGAAAAATGGATCCATTTTATAGACTCTCTCCTTAGTAGGTCTCACGCTCATTATATTTTTATGAAAGCAGTCATTGCAGCTAAATGCCAAAGCACCGCGTCTGACATTTTGTGATTTCATCTAAAATTAAAGTCTTGTCAGGAAGCCAAAGTCTAGAACTGTAATTTAGCGGCATTAATGTGCCGACCGGTAAAAAGGCCTCTTCATCAGCCGAATGTTTACAGACGTCAGAAGCCTGAACGACAACCTCCTTCCCTCTGCCAGGAAACTGAAAATGGGTCATAGATGGGTGTTCCAGCACGACAATGACCCAAAACATACAGCAAAGGCAACAAAGGAGTGGCTCAAGAAGAAGCACATTAAGGTCATGGAGTGGCCTAGTCAGTCTCCGGACCTTAATCCAATAGAAAACCTATGGAGGGAGCTCAAGCTCAGAGTTGCACAGAGACAGCCTCGAAACCTTAGGGATTTAGAGATGATCTGCAAAGAGGAGTAGACCAACATTCCTCCTAAAATGTGTGCAAACTTGGTCATCAATTACAAGAAACGTTTGAGCTCTGTGCTTGCAAACAAGGGTTTTTCCACTAAGTATTAAGTCTTTTATTGTTAGAGGGTTCAAAAACTTATTTCACTCAATGAAATGCAAATCAGTTGCTATCTTTTATTTAAGGTTATTTTTTCGATTTTCCTTTTGATTTGCTATCTGCCACTGTTAAAATAAACCTACCATTGAAATGATACTGTTCTGAGACTTTTCATTTCTTTGTCATTGGACAAACTTACAAAATCAGTGAGGGGTCAAATAATTATTTCCTCCACTGTAGTAGAAACACTAAATTTGCAGGGTATGTAGAGGGGGACAGTGACTACAAGAGGGAAACATTTAAAAAAAAAAAAAAAACTTGTACTTTTGGAGAAAATTGATTTTAAAATTTCAAAGAAAAATACTATACATCTAAATGTGTAAATGACAGTTCTTAGGGAAACAATTCCTGCCGACTTTAGCGGTTAATAGCAAAGGCCACTTACACCCTAGCAACACCAAATTTTCAGGATATGTTAAAAAGATAGTGGGAAACAATATATATATATATGTGTGTATATATATATATATATATATATATATATATATATATATATATATATATATATATATAGTTTTTTGTTATGTTCAGAGTGTGGGAAATCTCTCCCAAAAAGACGTGCCCCCCTCCCAAGCTCTCTGTAACCCCTTGTCCACAAAGGATTTTTCTTTGAAATTTTAAAATCGATTTTCTGAAAAAGTATAAGGTCTTTTTGAAAAAAAATGTTTCCTCTTGTAGTCACTGTCCCCCTCTACATACCCTGCAAATTTAGTGTTTCTACTATGTAAGGGGACTTTGCTATTAACCGCTAAAGTCGGCGGGCGTTTAATTTTCCCATGGTCAGAAGGAGAATTTTAAAATCGATTTTCTCAGAGACTATAAGGTCTTTTTGAAAACATTTTTTTCCTCTTGTAGTCACTGACCCCCTCCAGGTGTTGGACCCCTTGAAACATCTTTTCCATCACTTTTGTGGCCATAAGCAGAGTTTGTATTTTTCAAAGTTCTCCTGCCCATTGAAGTCTATTGCGGTTTGCATAGTTCTCGCGAACATGAACCTTTGCGGAAGTTTGCATTCGTGGTTCGCAAACCCAAAATCGGAGGTTTGAGCCATCTCTAATGGCCGCTTCTGACGTCTGTAAACATTCGGCTGATGAGGAGGCCTTTTTACCGGTCGGCACATTAATGGCGCTAAATTACAGTTCTAGACTTTGGCTTCCTGACAAGACTTTAACCATCTTAGCGGTATGGACGAGCTCAGCTCGTCCATCACCGCCGATGGCTGCCGCTCAGGCCCTGCTGGGCCGATTTTGTTCAAATAAAGAGCAGCACACGCAGCCGGCACTTTGCCAGCCGCGTGTGCTGCCCGATCGCCGCCGCTCTGCGGCGATTCGCCGCGAGCAGCGGCGAAAGAGGGTCCCCCCAGCCGCCTGAGCCCAGCGTAGCCGGAACAAAAAGTTCCGGCCAGCGCTAAGGGCTGGATCGGAGGCGGCTGACGTCAGGACGTCGGCTGACGTCCATGACGTCACTCCGCTCGTCGCTATGGCGACGATCTAAACAAAACAAGGAAGGCCGCTCATTGCGGCCTTCCTTGTTTATTCCGGGCGCCGGAGGCGATCGGAAGAACGCCTCCGGAGCGCCCTCTAGTGGGCTTTCATGCAGCCAACTTTCAGTTGGCTGCATGAAATAGTTTTTTTTAAATTTAAAAAAAACCCTCCCGCAGCCACCCTGGCGATCTTAATAGAACGCCAGGGTGGTTAATTTTAGATGAAATCACAAAATGTCAGACGCGGTGCTTTGGCATTTCGCTGCAATGACTGCTTTAATGAAAAAATAATGAGCGTGAGACCTACTAAGAGGAGAGAGTCTATAAAATGGATCCATTTTTCTTGCTGAGGATAAAGGTTCCGGACTGATCGTCGGCAATTACAGTGGAGGAAATAATTATTTGACCCCTCACTGATTTTGTAAGTTTGTCCAATGACAAAGAAATGAAAAGTCTCAGAACAGTATCGTTTCAATGATAGGTTTATTTTAACAGTGGCAGATAGCACATCAAAAGGAACATCGAAAAAATAACCTTAAATAGAAGATAGCAACTGATTTGCATTTCATTGAGTGAAATAAGTTTTTGAACCCTCTAACAATAAAAGACTTAATACTTAGTGGAAAAACCCTTGTTTGCAAGCACAGAGGTCAAACGTTTCTTGTAATTGATGACCAAGTTTGCACACATTTTAGGAGGAATGTTGGTCCACTCCTCTTTGCAGATCATCTCTAAATCCCTAATGTTTCGAGGCTGTCTCTGTGCAACTCTGAGCTTGAGCTCCCTCCATAGGTTTTCTATTGGATTAAGGTCCGGAGACTGACTAGGCCACTCCATGACCTTAATGTGCTTCTTCTTGAGCCACTCCTTTGTTGCCTTTGCTGTATGTTTTGGGTCATTGTCGTGCTGGAACACCCATCCACTACCCATTTTCAGTTTCCTGGCAGAGTGAAGGAGGTCGTCGTTCAGGATTTCACGATACATTGCTCCATCCATTTTCCCGTTAATGCGATTAAGTTGTCCTGTGCCCTTAGCAGAAAAACACCCCCAAAGCAAAATGTTTCCACCCCCATGCTTGACGGTGGGGACGGTGTTTTGGGGGTCATAGGCAGCATTTTTCTTCATCCAAACACAGCGAGTTGAGTTAATGCCAAAGAGCTCTATTTTGGTCTCATCAGACCACAGCACCTTCTCCCAGTCACTCACAGAATCATTCAGGTGTTCATTGGCAAACTTCAGACGGGCCTGCACATGTGCCTTCTTGAGCAGGGGGACCTTGCGAGCCCTGCAGGATTTTAATCCATTGCGGTGTTGTGTTTCCAATGGTTTTCTTGGTGACTGTGGTCCCTGCTAATTTGAGGTCATTCACTAACTCCTCCCGTGTAGTTCTAGGATGCTTTTTCACCTTTCTCAGAACCATTGACACCCCACGAGGTGAGATCTTGCGTGGAGCCCCAGAGCGAGGTCGATTGATGGTCATTTTGTGCTCCTTCCATTTTTGAACAATCGCACCAACAGTTGTCACCTTCTCTCCCAGCTTCTTGCTAATGGTTTTGTAGCTCATTCCAGCCTTGTGCAGGTCTACAATTTTGTCTTTGACATCCTTGGACAGCTCTTTGGTCTTTCCCATGTTGGAGAGTTTGGAGTCTGCTTGATTGATTGATTCTGTGGACAGGTGTCTTTTATACAGGTGACTAGTTAAGACAGGTGTCCTTAATGAGGGCGACTAATTGAGTAGAAGTGTCTAACCACTCTGTGGGAGCCAGAACTCTTAATGGTTGGTAGGGGTTCAAAAACTTATTTCACTCAATGAAATGCAAATCAGTTGCTATCTTTTATTTAACCACCCTGGCGTTCTATTAAGATCGCCAGGGCGGCTGCGGGAGGGTTTTTTTTAAATTTAAAAAAAACTATTTCATGCAGCCAACTGAAAGTTGGCTGCATGAAAGCCCACTAGAGGGCGCTCCGGAGGCGTTCTTCCGATCGCCTCCGGCGCCCAGAATAAACAAGGAAGGCCGCAATGAGCGGCCTTCCTTGTTTTGTTTAGATCGTCGCCATAGCGACGAGCGGAGTGACGTCATGGACGTCAGCCGACGTCCTGACGTCAGCCGCCTCCGATCCAGCCCTTAGCGCTGGCCGGAACTTTTTGTTCCGGCTACGCTGGGCTCAGGCGGCTGGGGGGACCCTCTTTCGCCGCTGCTCGCGGCGAATCGCCGCAGAGCGGCGGCGATCGGGCAGCACACGCGGCTGGCAAAGTGCCGGCTGCGTGTGCTGCTCTTTATTTGATTAAAATCGGCCCAGCAGGGCCTGAGCGGCAGCCATCGGCGGTGATGGACGAGCTGAGCTCGTCCATACCGCTAAGATGGTTAAGGTTATTTTTTCGATTTTCCTTTTGATGTGCTATCTGCCACTGTTAAAATAAACCTACCATTGAAATGATACTGTTCTGAGACTTTTCATTTCTTTGTCATTGGACAAACTTACAAAATCTGTGAGGGGTCAAATAATTATTTCCTCCACTGTATATCCCACTTGTGAAGCAGATGCAGAGGTGCGGTGGAAAGGTCCCCTGTGTAGGGCTTACATTAGATGGCTGAGTTTCAGTGTGACGTGATGTGTTCTGGCACAAAATGGTGACTGAGCGCACCTGCTCTGTGGAAGTAATTTCCATTCATGACCGCGGTAGGCCAAGGAATGTTAGTACCACTCTTTTCATAGCTTATCATTGGGTTTTTTGTCATGTTGTTCCGTCCATGGTCACGGTAAGCTATGGGATGCGATTCCCACTCTTTTTATAGCTCACTGTTGGCTTCTTGTCATGTTATTCCATCCATGGCCACAATAGGCTGAGGAATGTGAGTCCGGCTCTTTGCATCGCTTACCGTGGGCTTTTTGTCATGTCCCATCTATGGACACGGTAGGCCACGAAATGTGACTCCTGCTCTTTTTTTTTTTTTTTTTTTTTAACTTTCTACTATGTAAGGGGACTTTGCTATTAACCGCTAAAGTCGGCGGGCGTTTAATTTTCCCACGGGCAAAAGGAGAATTTTAAAATCCATTTTCTCAAAAACTAGAAGGTCTTTTTGAAAATACCCACTGTCCGTATTTACATACCCTGTTTATAGCATGTAATGAGGCTAAGCTATTAACCGTTAATGTCGGCGCTATTAAAGTCTATGGGAAAAATGTGAACACAAACTTATTTGAAAACAAATCTCGTTTCGCAGCGAATGCGAACCACTGAGATTCGTGCAAACAAACCGTTCAGCCCATCTCTAGCAGCCATATTCATAAGAAACAGTGAGAGATGCGGTGCAGATGTAATGCATGGAGGGACACTATAGAGAATAATAATTATGTTTGCAGAAGGAATCGTTCATCAATTATTGCGCACTTTAGGTAAATCCAATAAACTTCATTTCACTTCTCAAATATTACTGTGTGTGTCTCCTATATGATGTATTTAACTGTCAATATTTATTGTGACAACCGACGATTTATACAGGAAAATCATGACGATTAACAACCTTGCCCAAACTTTCGCATCCCACTGTAAACGTGTATAGAAAACGTATTAGTGTAATACTTTTCTGTGAGAAATACTTGATTTTCTGGAAAAAATTCTGAAGTGCCAACAATTTCAGCTATGACTGTGGATATAGGAAGTGTTTATGATGCTGAAACCAGGATATTTAACATAAATGTGGATATCCTAAATAACTTATTGCATTCTATTCTCTGTCCCTACATGGCCTCTTTACTGCATTCTATTCTATTTCACTACAGGGCCTCTTTACTGCCTTCTGCTATATGTCACTACAGGGCCTCTTTACTGCCTTCTGCTATATGTCACTACAGGGCCTCTTTACTGCATTCTGCTATATGTCACTACAGGACCTCTTTACTGCCTTCTGCTATATGTCACTACAGGGCCTCTTTACTGCACTCTGCTATATGTCACTACATGGCATCTTTACCGCATTCTACTATATGTCACTACAGGGCCTCTTTACTGCATTCTGCTATATGTCACTACAGGGCCTCTTTACTGCATTCTGCTGTAGGTCACTACATGGCATTTTTACCGCATTCTGCTATATGTCACTACAGGGCCTCTTTACTGCATTCTGCTATGTGTCACTACAGGGCCTCTTTACTGCATCCTGCTATATGTCACTACAGGGCCTCTTTACTGCATCCTGCTCTATGTCACTACAGGGCCTCTTTACCGCATTCTGCTATATGTCACTACAGGGCATCTTTACTGCATTCTGCTATATGTCACTACAGGGCCTCTTTACTGCATTCTGCTATATCTCACTACAGGGCCTCTTTACTGCATTCTGCTATATCTCACTACAGCGCCTTTTTTCGGCATTCTACTATATGTCACTACAGGGCCGCTATACTGCATTTTACTGTATGTCACTACGGGGACAGGCAAAAATGGCGCACAGCGCCAATAGTGTCAGAATGGCGCTGCACTTAAAACGATATTTATCGTTTTATATGGTTTTTTTTGCAGGGATCAGGCTGGAGGAGAGGCAGCGGGCTGGCAGCGGGGGTCGGGCTGGAGGAGAGGCAGCAGGCAGTGGGCTGGCAGCGGGGGTCGGGCTGGAGAGGCAGTGGGCTGGCAGCGGGGGTCGGGCTGGAGGAGAGGCAGCGGGGTGGAGGGAGTAGGATTAGGTAGCATATGTATACATTACATTGTCCCGGCCGGTGATCGCTCCTTCACTTCATAGCTTGCAGGAGTCCTGCATCCAGCCAATCACCATGCGGAAACTGAAGCCGCATGGTGATTGGCTGGATGCAGGACTCGTGCAAGCTATGAAGTGAAGGAGCGATCGCCGGCCGGGACAATGTAATGTATACACATGCTACCTAATCCTACTCACTCCACCCCGCTGCCTCTCCAGCCCGACCCCCGCTGCCAGCCCACTGCCCGCTGCCTCTCCTCCAGCCCGACCTCCTCTGACTAGCTCCCTGAATTTTTCAATGGCGCACTGTTCTGCTGTTTTATAAAATGGTATTTACCGGTTTAATGTATTTACATTAAACCGATAAATAGCGTTTTATGATCGGCAGAACGGTGCGCCATTTTTTACTCTGCGCCATTTTTGACTGTATGCATGCGTCACTACAGTGCCTCTTTACTGCATTCTGCTATATGTCACTACAGGGCCTCTTTACTGCATTCTCCTATATGTCACTACAGGGCCTCTTTACTGCATTCTGCTATATGTCACTACAGGGCCTCTTTACTGCATTCTGCTATATGTCACTACAGGGCCTCTTTACTGCATTCTGCCATATGTCACTACAGGGCCTCTTTACTGCATTCTACTATATGTCACTACAGGGCCTCTTTACTGCATTCTGCTATATGTCACTACAGGGCCTCTTTACTGCATTCTGCTATATGTCACTACAGGACCTCTTTACTGCATTCTGCTATATGTCACTACAGGGCCTCTTTACTGCATTCTGCTATATGTCACTACAGGGCCTCTTTACTGCATTCTGCTATCTGTCACTACAGGGCCTCTTTACTGCATTCTACTATATGTCACTACAGGGCCTCTTTACTGCATTCTGCTATATGTCACCACAGGGCCTCTTTACTGCATTCTGCTATGTGTCACTACAGGGCCTCTTTACTGCATTCTGCTATATGTCACCACAGGGCCTCTATAACTGGCAGCAATAAGATGACTTCCTATAGCATGTGATGCAATATTCATATGATCTATACATAGAAGGCCCCAGCATACGTGATGTGTCCATGAATAGCTGAGCTCCTGCTGATAGGAAGAGACAGCGGTAATAGGCTGAGATTTACAGGGGGAGTCATCGCTATGCGTCTCACGTAGCCCTGCACAGCGCACACGGCGTTTACATTGACTCCGCACGGTAATTGGAACATTTTTCAATTACTCTCCAGTCCCACGTGGGTCCTCTACAATCACAACACGAATCTATCTCCTCCCTCTCGGGCTGGGGGCACAGCGGTCAGTTACATAATGCAGGCGTTATAATGCGTGTGACCTGCAATGGAGACTGGACATAATACAAAGCCTGCATGCAGCGAGTTAAAATTACGTGATCAGGTACAGCGCAGTACTGTGAACAGGCCCATAGAATTGTACTGCATGGAACGCAGAATTATTCTGCAATGCAACTAAGTCCTAAGGCCGCGTTCACATTATAAATCGCCAGCGCTATTGCAAGTGCTGAGTGATTTATGGAGCGTTTTTTAAAGGGCTTTTCTGTGCGCTTTGGGCTTTTGTAAGCGCTTTTGCTGAGCGACCAATTTTTACTTTTGTACCCGGAAATGAATAAATACAACAGCGCTCAGGAAATAGTCATTCAAAGCGCTTTTTCAAGCACTTTGCGATTTCCCTATACTTTGTATTGAAGAGCAAACATAATGGTACAGGTAGCGCGTTTTCGATTGGAAAGAAAGCCCATCGCTCACGTGAGAACACTCACATAAAAAAAACCGCTCAGTGTGATCAAGACAAGACAAAACAAATAACATTTATATCACGCTTTTCTCCTGGCGGACTCAAAGCACCAGAGCTGCAGCCACTAGGGCGCGCTCTATAGGCAGTAGCAGTGTTAGGGAGACTTGCCTAAGGTCTCCTACTGAGTAGGTGCTGGCTTACTGAACAGGCAGAGCCGAGATTCCAACTCTGGTCGCCTGTGTCAGAGGCAGAGCCCTTAACCATTACACGATCAAGCCCTTAAAGCACAACTGAAGTGAGAGGGATATGGAGGCTGCCATGTTTATTTACTTTAAAACAATACCAGTTGCCTGGCAGCCCTGCTGATCTATTTGGCTGCAGTAGTGTCTGAACCACACCAGAAACAAGCATGCAGCTAATCTTGTCAGATCTGACAATAATGTCAGAAACGCCTGATCTGCTGCATGCTTGTTCAGGGGCTATGGCTGAAAGGATTAGAGGCAGAGGATCAGCAGGACAGCCAGGCAACTGGTATTGGTTAAGGCTGCTTACACACAGGGATGTTACAGGCGCACGTTAGTGCAGCCTGTAACGCTCCCCCAACGCACAGCAATGTAACACAAGTGGGCTGTTCACACTGCCCACGTTGCGTTACATGTAACGCAGCAAAGTGCTGCATGCTGTGCGTTCTAGACGGCTAAGCCGCGTTAGACTGTTTGCACATGCTCAGTCATGTTGGGGAGGAGGGGAGAGCGGCCGGGCACATGGCTAATTAATATTCACTGCACCCAGTGACGTGCAGTGTTTACTTCCAGGAGCGGCTGCTCTGTGCGGCGATTGGCCGGGCGGGACCACGTGATGCCGCATGCGTCCAAGAGTACGCATCACGGCATCACGGACGCCAGAGTGAGCTGCACAACGCGGCTCAGTCTGATGCCCACATCCAACACCACCAGGCCTTGCGTTAGGGGCAGGTTATGCGGCCTTAACGTAGCACCTAACGCAACGTCTTGGTGTGCAAGTAGCCTAAAAGGAACTAAATATGGCAGCCTCCATGTTCCTTTTAGCTTCAGTTGTCCTTTAAAGTGGACCCAAATTAAAAATACAAGATTTCAGAAATAAAATCTATTTTCTAACTTCTAATACTAAATAGCAGCCTTTTTTCAGCTGCATGATGACAAATATAAAATATTTTACATTTATTGGAGAAACCCCTCCCTTCCTTTCATATTGCCGGGACAGAATACGGCAGACTGGTGGAGTTGATGGTGTCCAGCACTGGAGAAATTGCTAATGGCTGCCCGCAGTATAATCCTAGTTATGAAAAGAGAAGGTGAAAAGCATGCACTGAAATGCTAATAGGTTTGAAGGAGTGTTTATTTATCTTTGTATGTGTCAGAGTGCTGCAACTAAATATTTTGAATTAAAAAAAATGTTTGATTTGGGTCCGCTTTAAGGTGACCTTACACACTGCAATTTTTGTGGTTGATTTTTACTACAATTCAATGAAAATGATCAATTGTACAAATAAAAAAAAAAAAAATGAAAAAGGCTTCATAGTGGTCAGTTGCATAACGCAGGCATTATAATGAGTATATAATGAGTATGAACCGCAATGGAGACTGGACATAGACTGTAATACAAAGCCTGCATGCAGCGAGTCAGAATAATGTGATCAGTTACAGCGCAGTTCTGTGACCAGGCCCATAGACCTGTATGGGCAGTGAGCTGACATGCAGAATTATTCTGCAATGCAACTAGCCCTTTAAGTGGACCTAAACTCTTGCACAGGATAGAAGGAAAGCACAGAGGACTGCACCCTGTATGTATTTAGACAGTTTAGCCATCTAAAAAAAAATCTGAGTGAATTTAGTTTTTTTCAAGATTGAGCTTGCTGGAAAATTCAGAACAACTTTATGCAGGGAACACACGCCTCCTCAAGACACGCAGGCCTACCCCTTTCTATCCACACCCACCTAAATACCTGGGAGGGGGGAGGGACAACCCTCCAAGGGCAGTGCAGAAGATCATTAACCCTTAAGGTAAAGGTATTGTAATGCCTGGGGGGTATACTTTCTGACCACCCAGAGCAACAAGGCTAGTAGCTGAATAATGGAAGATGCTACACAGGTTGCCCAGAGCGACTGCAGCTCTGGATTTCCGATATCGCTACAAATAAGACACAATGGCAGCACAGTGCGATGTTGTGCTGCCTATGGTCTGAGTAACCAGACAAAGAACGAACAAACAGACTGACTGTTAGCCAGAGGCTCAGACGGCATCCGCCCTGGGCAAGTAACAAAACAGATACAAGACAGACAGACGGAACGCTTGCAAGACTAAGCGCTGCCCTAGCGATAGCAAGCATTCAGACGGGTAGAAGACAAGACTATAAATTGGAGCGTAACTAGTAGCAACCGCAGCTCACAGTCACATCCACAGAAGCAGAGAAAGCAGGTTAACAGTCACCAGCAAGCATCCACACAGGCAAGACTACAGGAAAGAACGTAACTAATAGCAATTGCAGGCCATAGTTACCTTCCCAGAAACTAGAGTAGCAGGAATACTACCAGTCACTAAAGCTATCAGGATAATGGACTTCACTGAACCACCACGGATGCAGCGAACATCCATCAGGCATGGAAACAAGGCAATACACAATAATACAGAAAAATAACAAACAACTCAACTAACGGATAAATGTATATTAGCAAGTCTGCATATATATTTATCAAGAAACTAGCTAAAGCACAAGTAATAAGGTCGCATTAAACTACATTAACAGATCTATTACAGAGTGACAAAGTGCCCAGCAGACCAGCGTACTGACCGCTATGTCGGGCGGGGTCTGAAATGGGAGGCAGACTTTTATGCCGGCATCAGCCAATGGATGCAGACATGCAAACTCCCACACAGCTGAATGGTAATTACTAAATCCTGAGCTGGTCTGATCTGCTAGCTGACTGTGAGTGCAAAGGACTTTCATAACAAAATACATGCAGTATTATGCAACAACATGCATGCAGGAAATCCAAAGTAATCTGGCTGCAGTTCAGCTGCAACAAGCAATCGGTGAAATGATGACAGCATCCTCCTGAGCTGCCCAGAACTGCAGAGCAATTGCAAATGACAATGAGACTTATTGAGAATGCACAACCGAATGCAGGCAGATAAGCCAGAACTGCCCGTTTGCAGCTCCACTGCAGCCGACAGAACACGCTACAGGAGGGATCCTGACAGGTATCGCACATAAATAAAGTAGAATCTCATAGTAAACTCTGATATAGTAAACTCAGTCCTCAGGTCCCAGCACATGTGTCTGTATAAATATACAATGTATGACCAATTCTGATATAGTAAACCTCTGATATCATACACTATTTTATCTTGTCCCTTAGAGTTTACTATAAAGGGATTATACTGTACATATAGATAAAAACTATACATCATATCACTTGCAAACGATTGAAATTTCATTCCTATCGTTAAAATATTTTTGTCTCTTACGAAATTACAACAATCTTGAACACTCATGTCTGGCACCTCAAACAACTTCCACTGAACCTTCAACTGAAAAAATTGTATAGTCGAATAAAAAAAAAAATAATTGAAATGTGTGTGGCCAGTTTTACATGGCAGCGTAGCAAGTCTGGTGGCCACGCCCAAAGCCAACGTCGACGTCCGTTGTGCTGAAGTTGGAAGACTTGTGGCAGGCCTCTTGCAATGTGCTGACTGCAGCATCTCTACGCAGAGTAAACCTCGTTACTGCATTATATGGAGAGGGCTTAGGTATAATCCCCCCGCCTGCGCCCTTTCCTCCTCTGCATTGATCAGGACCTTCTAATTAACATCCATCTGCTTTCTGGATTAAACATAATGTAATGGCACGATTAGCATTTATCTGCTGATTAGGGGGAATGCGCAGAGCACAGGACGAGGGGCATAAATTCACATAAAATTGTCAATGTTTGTGTCCAAGTCTATCCGTCTCCTCCTGGCTGGGAACAGAGTCATAACAGACAGCTATAAAGGTTATTGCTTAGAGCACAAATTCCCTCCATAAGTTCCCACCACAGTCTGTAGAGTTACAAAACAGGTCTGAGGCAATGAAAGGCCTGTTTGATGGGTAACTATATTTATTTTTTAAGGCAAATATTAAAGATGCTCAAATCATTCTGTAATTTAATGCTGTTATAAATACTTTTCCAGTGAAAGTCTGCTTGTAGTGCTCATCCCTATGCACCTATACTTACCCAGAAGTCTGCAGTGCTGCTCCTAGAAACTTCCTGCTGTCTGGGCTCCGCCTCTGTTCTTGGGCCACACCTCCCTCTCCTAGAGAAGAATGAGAGGCCAATGGCTGTCCTACTCTGCGGCTCCCCACGAGCCTCCCCCATAGTCACACTGAAGAAGCCCCTGTTAGGGATGGCTAAGGCGTCTCAAAAAATAATTAACCAAGAAATATGCAAATATATGCAAATGCATGCCGTTTTAAAATGGACTACAGAAATGTGATTGGTCCATTTTCAAGCTGCATACGTTTGCATTCAGAATCTGTATAATCCTGCATCAACTTGTTGACCATCCCTAATCCCTGTGCACCAGTTTACAAAGCACCCCCTCAGCAAAGCCTCATGCTGTAGCAACACTCACCACCATTGACTAGAGTAGGAGGGGGTTGGCTATTGGTGGTTTAAAACCACGCCCTCTCCCTCCAATGAGCTTTAGAGGGAGGTGCTAAGTGATGAATGCACCACACCTCTCTGCTTGGAACGGCTGCCGAGCAGAACACAAGTATGAGTAGTCTACCATAATTCCCGATCCACCAGATGAATTGGTCAGCTACGGATGAAGTCAATGCTGGCTGATGAAATTGGATGGTGTCCATTTGTGTACTTTGCTGCTGCTCCTACTGATCAACGGCAATTATCCCTCCTCAGGAAGAAAGCTCATTGGTTCACTGAGTAGTGGACCAATAGAACTCCTCCCTGGTGCTCATGGAGGCTTCCCATTGGTCTTTTGCAAACCATTTGCAGCCTGATGCTTGTGATGAGGCTCTGGGATCGGTATACTGGTGTTTCTAGCATGCAGGGCCCCGAATGGACAGGGGCAGCAGGGGTTGCAGAGGAACGTGAAGGCGACAGATATCGAGGCAAACGGAATACATGATGAAAAAATGCCCATTGTAGCAAACAGATCCATTTAAACCGCAAAACGATCATTATTTTCGTCTGGTACAGTGTGAACCCAGCCTAAGAGGGGTTGTCATTTCATACTAAACCTGGTGCGATCCCCAACAATGGGCGACTTCTGACTAGAATATCTATTCTTGTCTCAAAAGTGAGATTTACTGACACCGTTGACATTAGTTCCCTTTCAAGCGCTAGAGTTGCTCCGTAAAGGAGTTATCAGGTGAAATTGAATAAAATAAGCGCTACTTACCGGGGGCTTCCTCTGGCCCCAAGCTCCCAGCATGTCCCTCGCCGCAGCTCTCCCCGCAGCTGTTCGCCGCAGCTCGCTCCCGGTCCCCGGCTATGACGTAAGGTGACCTCTAGGTCGGCCTGTACTGCGCCTGTGCGAGTGGCGCTGTCGATCACCACCACGTGGCCCGGAGCGGACAGCAACTGCGGCGACGGGGAGGGAAGCCACAGTGCTCATGGGGCTGGAGGAAGTACTGTATGTGGGGCCCATGTAAGTATAAATAAGGGCCAGTGTACCATCTCAAGTCTGAATTGTTGTTCCTCACCAGAATTATCTCAGCTTATGAATACGATTCTCCGCAGAGATCCCAGGGCAGGGAATGAAGGAATTGTCGGGTCTGCATACAAACAGATGGCGTTTCACCTGACAGATGGAACCAAAAACAAGGACTACGTTGGCTTGGGGCTGCAAAGTCTCGTACACACGCTGTGATTTCCACGACAAATTAAAATGTCTGAATCTAAATTGGTTGCAGCTCCTTGCACCTCCCGGCCCAAAAAATACAAATCAATAGGCAGCCGACAGAGAATAAATTTAGGCCGCTACCGCACTAACCTACCCCGCGGTGTGGCCAAATCTGACCCAGATCCAAACACTCAGAGGAAGACAGGAAGCAGACCTGCCTGTGAATTTTTATGTCTGCTTTTTCCTCAGAAGCAGCTGTAGGAGTGTGTTTATTTCTATAACAGGGAAAGGGTGATATGCTTTCAAAGTTTTTTACTGTTGTCTGTGACGAGGCTGAGAATTTCCCACACTTCCTGTTTATGTATTGAGAGCTAGTTCAACAGGAAGTGACAACATTCGCTCCAGAGGGGACAGTTTTAACTACTTGACGACTGCTTCACACCAATTTGCGTGAGCAGTGCGGCAGCCCCAGGGCCGCTACACGCCGATTGGCGTGAACAAACAACAAACACGGAACACTTATATCGCGCTTTTCTCCTGGCGGACTCAAAGCGCCAGAGCTGCAGCCACTAGGACGTGCCCTATAGGCAGTAGCAGTGTTAGAGAGACTTGCCTAAGGTCTCCTACTGAATAGGTGCTGGCTTACTGAACAGGCAGAGCCGAGATTCGAACCCTGGTCTCCTGTGTCAGAGGCAGAGCCCTTAACCATTACTCCTTCACCCACTCTTACTCCATTCAGCCACTCAGCTGAAGCGCGAACGGCTGTCTATGGGGCTAGCAGGAGATCGCGCGATTGCCGCTCGGAGACTGTTAGTCGGCGAAACCGCCGTTTACAAATGTTGTACAGCGCTGCGACCTGCAGCAGCGCTGTACTGGGGACAGCCGTGTGACACAGCTGTCCCCCTGGGACACAGGGAAGCGATCCGCTGTGATAGGCTGAAACCTATCACAGCCGATCGTGCTGATAGGCTGACGAAGGGAGGGTGGGAGAGAGGTTTGGAAAAATTAAAGGAAAAGCAGTTTTATTAGAAAAATAAAAATATTTGGCCAAAAAAATAAACATTGGGGGAGCGATCAGACCCCAACAACAGAGAGCTCTGTTGGTGGGGAGAAAAATCACTTGTGTGCTGAGTTGTACAGCCCTGCAGCTTGGCCTTAAAGCTGCAGTTGCCAATTTCTAGTAAAAGGGCCTGGTATGGGGGGGGGGGGGGGGGGGGTAGCATATTTTTTTTTTATTTCATGAGCCCACCTCGGGTGCTCTTAAAACAAACCTGAAGCAAAAAAATACACAAAAACTTTAGATATAATGAATTAGACTAACATTAGTACCAAAGAAAAGAGTCTCATATTTTTATGTTTAGTTAGGGCCTGAGCCCACTTACGCAGTTGTGTCCGCTTTTCAGTTACACATGAATGTGAGGGCCCATTCACACTTGAGCGGGATTCCAGCTCAGCGCAAAACGCTAGCAGTTTGTAAAAACCGCTAGCCCATATAAGCCTATGGCAGGGTTCTAACGTTAACATGCATTGTTTTGCCGGCGATCGCGATTAGCGTGTATAGCACCGCTAGTCACGATCGCTCCCAAAACACTGCAGTGAGCTTTCTTGCAGTAAAACCTTAAACATGAAAGAAAGATATGCGTTTCAGAAAACAGGACTGTCTTGGACCCAAGTTTGGTGGTAGCGCTCAGAGAAGCTCTTTTGCATAGATAACTGAAGCTTTTTAACTCTTCCTGTACTAGGAAACAATACGAGACTCTTTTCTTTGCCACTAATGTTCTATTTCTTAGCTGTACTACACATACCATTCATTATCACATACATTTTACTTTCAGGCTTGCTTTAGCAAACAGGGATGGGAAATGAGATACTTCTGGGTTGGTGCAAATTGAATGCAAATGTAAAGCCTTGAAAAATAAAGGCTTAGAATGGCATTTGAAATGAGAAACTGGACAAGGTGACAGGGATCCGAGTTGCCCCCACTGTAGTAAATTGCCCAGCAGTGTCTAATTATCATCATTTATGGAACTGAACTGCAGGGAGAAGGTTATCTATGAAATGTGGCTGATTGGTTCCGGTAGATCGCAGAGCGCAGACATGACGAGCCGATCCGTCAGCATCTCCGCCTTGACATGAAATCATCATTTGTCTCACACACAAATGACTCCCCAATGAGCGACTTGTGTCACGATTGTACAGAATTTCCCTCGGCTCGCGGCGGCGGCGGTACCCCTGGGAATATGCAGGCGGTTTCTTTCTTCCTGAAGCATCGGCGGAGTGGCAGATCTGATTTGTGAGCCCCACAATGCATGGGGCAAAAAATGTATCATCATCTGAAATTCTATTTGAAAAAGAACAGCGTGAAATGTCAGCGCTGCGAATTCAGGCTTACTTATGAGGGCCGCTCCCCGATAAATCCAGAATATAAATCTGCGGAGGAGACAGGAATGGAGTCATCCTGCATAGTGATGTCTGTGCACAGCGCTATCCCACAATGCCTCACTCACTAAGGCGGGAACTGCGAGGTCAGTAATAACACAGGGGGAGCTGAACTGAGGTGTGATGCCAATATCTGCTCTCTGCAGGACTCTGGTGAACAGATTATGCCACTAAACTTTAACCCTGATATCACAAAGTTGCTCTGTCACAATCACTAACTTAAAGGCCCTGTTGTGACATATAGAAGAATGCAGTCAATGATTCAGGAATACTCACTTTTAGGGCTTGTTTCCACTAGTGCGGCTTGCGTCTGCGAGGCGCACGGCGGCACTGAGCGGGTGGGCGGGATCACAGGCGAATCCCATCAGCCGTGCCATGCACGGCTAGGCTATGGGATTCGCAGCCTCAGCTGCGAGTTCTGCGGGGGGTTCCGGCCTAATCGCTACAGTAAGCGATTCCGCCGGCTGCGCCATTCTCCCCTGTGCGATTCATGTGCGGGGAAACTCGGCGGAATCGCGGCGGTTTCCGCCCTAGTAGAAACGGGCCCTTAACCACCTTAGCGGTATGGACGAGCTCAGCTCGTCCATTACCGCCAGAGGGTGCCGCTCAGGCCCTGCTGGGCCGATTTTGATCAAATAAAGAGCAGCACACGCAGCCGGCACTTTGCCAGCCGCGCGTGCTACCTGATCGCCGCCGCGTGCAGCGGCGAAAGAGGGTCCCCCCAGCCGCCCGAGCCCTGCGTAGCCGGAACAAATAGTTCCGGCCAGCGCTAAGGGCTGGATCGGAGACGGCTGACGTCAGGACGTCACTCCGCTCGTCGCCATGGCGACGAAGAAAGCCAAACAAGGAAGGCTGCTCATTGCAGCCTTCCTTGTTACTTCTGATTGCCGGAGGCGATCAGAAGAACGCATCCGGAACGCCCTCTAGTGGGCTTTCATGCAGCCAACTTTTAGTTGGCTGCATGAAATCGTTTTTTTTTATTTAAAAAAAAAACCTCCCGCAGCCGCCCTGGCGATCTCAATAGAACGCCAGGGTGGTTAAGATGATTTTCCTTGTTTCAGCATCAAACACTTCCTATATCTATATATATTTATTTATATAGGTATTTATATAGCACTGACATCTTCTGCAGTGCTGCACAGAGTATATATTGTCTTGTCACTAACTGTCCCTCAGAGGAGCTCACTATCTAGTTCCTACCATAGTCATATGTCTATGTATGTATCGTGTAGTGCATATATCATAGCCTAGGGCCAATTTAGGGGGAAGCCAATGAACTCATATGTATGTTTTTGGAATGTGGGAGGAAACCGGAGTGCCCGGAGGAAACCCACGCAGATACGGGGAGAACATACAAACTCCTTGCAGATGTTGACCTTGCTGGGATTCAAACCGGGGACCCAGCGCTGCAAGGCGAGAGCGCTAACCACTATACCACCGTGCTGCCCCTATATATAGCTGTATATTGGTATATAGTCCCGCCCTCTCAGTGATGCTTAGCCTAGGCTGTTTGTTATCCAGAATTCTCCTCCCAGAGCATTCTGAGAGACCAGGTGTATTTTGTACTGGCTTCAGAACTCTCAGTAAACAAACATTCTGCAGTGATGCACCTGACAGGACTAAAGAAGTTGCCACCAGTGATACATTTCAAGATGTAAATCTTTGAGAGGAAAGATTTTACACTGGGCAAACAATTACTGAATGAATATTGTAAAGAATAAAAATGAGTACTTTTATTTTCACTACAGTTCCTTTTTAAGGTGCCCACTAACGATACAATCTTCATTGTACAATCTTACCACTTTTATGTAATTTAATGGGCTACCCCATGTATCCATGCAAAGTGTATTCCGTATATCAACAACAACAAATAACATTTGTAAAGCACTTTTCTCCCGCAGGACACAGCGCATAAGCTTGTCTCAGACCAGTACTTCTTTGATTAGTAAATCGTGGCACAGAGGAAGAATTCTGGAAATGCCAGGCTGAACAGGTGGCTTTTCAATCTGGATTTGAATAACTCCAGGGGTGGGGCTGTCTTTACTGGGTGTGGTAGGGAGTTCCAAAGGGTAAGGGCAGCATGACAGAAAGCTCTGGTTTTGAGGTTCTGGGAGTGACCAGGTTTATGGATCCTGCTGATCTGAGGTTGTGAGAGGTGTGGTGAAGTTTCAGTAAGTCCTTCATGTATCCAGGGCCCAGATTGTGCAGTGATTTGAATGTCAGCAGTCCAATCTTGAAGAGTATTTTTCATTTTTCAAGTAGCCAGTAAGCAACTTTAGCCTAACCCTCAACCAATCACTACAACTGCAACTTTAACCCCCGTAGGCAGAGCAGCACCCATGGCCATAGTTTCACCCGCCCAGTGTTGGCACTGTCAGCAATGGACGGGGATCACATGGGCATTCTGATTGGTCTGCGGCTACACGACCCCCATACACAGCACGCTGTAACGCCCTGTGTGTTCTGACAGCTCTCTCATCCCTGGAATTATGTCTTTCAACAATTTGTGTTATGGTGCATACACACATCCAGTTTCGATTGGCCAATTTTACCATCTCCATGTAGTTTGAGGGCCAGCGGATTTTGAATACTATGAACTGATTTCGTGGGTAAATCCTCACACTACATGGGAGGTGGTAACATTGGCCAATAAAATTGGATGTATACACACACCCTAAAGGTGATCACAAGTGATCGACCGACCGTTCCAATCGTGATCGATCAGAAACGATTGTTCAGGCTCACCAACGGAGGGGAAAATAATAAGCAATCCAAAAAGACTAAAAGAATCGTATATTTGGATTAAAAGCGATAGATAGAACAATCGTTCTTCGTCCATCAACACCAGGTACCCAATCTAATCGATTGTAGGTCGATTTGTACAATTAATGGGCAGAATAGATCTCTTCTGAACCAGGCATGCTATCCTCTCCTCCCCACACATCAGTGAGCCTCGGACGCCACGACCTCATGGCTGGTTAAAACCTAGGGTCACCCACCTGACATTCTAATCATTTCACCTTGCATGCACATTTACTACAAATTGTATGCAGCTAGAAGTGAAGCCAATCTAATGAACATCCTGCCAATGTTGATTGGCCAGATTCCCAGCTGCATACAATTTGCATGTAAGCTGGTATTCTAAGCATCCCACTCCTCCAGTACACCTCTTGCAGATTTCTGCTGGTTAGAATGTGTAGGAGGTGATCAGAATTACAGGCTGCCAATCAATTAACCGGCAGCTCCATCAAGTTATCAGTTACCGTTAGTGATGGTCAATGCGATGCAAATCATCAAATTTTGTACGCAAATTTATGCAGCCTGAAAATGAACCAATCAAATCCTGCTGAGGTAAAATCTGATTGGTCCATTTTCAAGATGCATAAATTTGCATGATGCTGCATCAACTATTTGCATCTCACGGACCATCCCTAGTTACCGATATTCGTATCTGTGGATGGGGGTTCTGGTTAGCTGTGACATTTCCGTTTTGTAGCGGAGATGAGCCTTCCTGGCATACAGGGTGCGTAATACAGAAAGTCGCGTCACAAATACGCACCTCCAGGTTACAGGAAGCCGCAGTCTGATGGGAGCCGTTTGTTTTCCTCCCAGACATGCAGACACAAATCACCTGTTTTGACAACTCGCTGTATTTTACTTTGCGGTGTGTCTGTTTTTTTCCCCCCTTTTTAATTACACAGCGATAGACATCATAATTCAGGAGTAATAACGTCCTCCAGGATGCTGTGATTTCAAGTGAAATTAATCTCCTGCTGTTCGGATAATTTCTGTGGTCAGAAGGATGCAAATATATTACCAAAAACATCTCCATACTGTTTTCTCTACAGTGACCCTCCCCCACCTCCAACTCCCCCCCCCCCTTTCCCCACAACCCCAGCTCCTCCCACCCCCCTTCTCCCCGAAGCCCCCTAACATCCAACTCCCCCAAGGCCGCCTGCACTGATATTAGCACAACTGTATCTGTGCGCATTCAGAATGCCACCAATTGAATATAAAGTATTACGTTTTCATGGTTGTCACTTTACTTAAAGGATCTCTGTCGCGAAAATGGTAAAATACATGTAAACATATACAAATAAGAGGTACATTTCTCCCAGAGTAAAATGAGCCATAAATTACTTTTCACCTATGTTGCTGTCACTTACAGTAAGTAGTAGAAATCTGACATTACCGACAGATTTTGGACTAGCCCATCCTCTCATGGGGGAAGGGGGAGTTATCAGTGTTTTCTTTATTTTTAAAAGCACTTAGTGAATGGCAATTGCTCCATCTAACTGTCAAAATAGTGAGCAGTGAGAGCAGGGAGGCTGGCCAGCATTTTTATATAAATATTTTTCAGGGAATATCTTTATAAAGAATAAAGGCCATGCTGAGAATCCCCCATAAGGAGATGGTCTAACCCAAAACCTGTTGGTGATGTCAGATTTCTACTACCTACTGTAAAGGTGGCCATACACTGGCCCGATTCGCGGCCGTTTCGACAGCAGATTCGATCCTGGGATCGAATCTGCTGCCAATCGTTCGCGCTAAACGCACCCGCCGATCCGATTTCCTCCCGAAATCAGATCGGTCCGTCAATCGCGGCGTGCGGGAAATTACCCTTGATCGCCCGCGTCGCTAGCGGCGGCCGATCCGATCAGGTATACATTACCTGACGCTGGCTCCCGGGCGTCTTCTCCGCGCTGCACCGCTCTGTTCCGCCTCCATCCCGGCGCTTCCTGTGTCACTGCAGTGACCAGGAAGTTCAAATAGAGGGCGCTCTATTTGAACTTCCTGGTCACGGAGTGACACAGGAAGCGCCGGGGTGGAGCCGGAACAGAGCGGTGCGGTGCAGCGTGGAGAAGACGCCCGGGAGCCAGCGTCAGGTAATGTATACGGGGGGGGGGGGGGGGGGCACAGGCGGCAGGAGCAGCTCAACAGATTGTGATCGGTTTCAGGCTGAAATCGATTCCCAATCTGTTTGCAGTAAAGGCAGCCATACGATCCCTCTCTGATCAGATTCGATCAGATAGGGATCTGTCAGCTGGTCGATCTAATGGCAAATCGACCAATGTATGGCCACCATAAGTGACAGCAACATAGGAGAAAAGTAATTTATGGCTCATTTTACTCTGGGAGAAATGTACTTCTTATGTGTCTGTTTTAAATTTTAAGATTTTCGCGACAGTTCCTCTTTAAAGGAATACTATCAATACCCAAGTGTTCTAAAATGACAGTGTACAAATAATGTCTAAGTAGCTGTGTAAACATTTTCCTACTTTTCATGTTAAATATCAGAGGCAAAAGCTGTAATTTGAGGGTAAGATTTAGCTATATTGGGACAAATCAATTGCAGAAGGGGTGTCTGCTTCAATGCACAGCCAGAGTTGCATATCAGACTACAGAAAGCAAATATCAAACATATCAAACTCTGAAAGCAAGAACAGTATGAAAAAGCTGTGAAAATTAGTTACATTTCCTCTGCTCTCTTCAGACACATCAGTCAGAAACACAGGACACAGGAGCTGCAGCTGTTCTCTCTGTCACACACACAGAGCTACACATAGAGTTAACTGATCAAGTGTGAGGGGAATTTCCCCTCTCCTCATGGCTCAGTCAGCGTCAGTTTTGGCGTCAGTAAAGTTTGAAAGTATATTGATAACAGTAAACAATGAAGTTGCTACTAAAATGTATACACCAGTACTTAGCAGCACTTCCCAAACAATTCCTGTGTCAATTGAAAAAAATATGTGAATCGATAGTATTCCTTTAAGTGATTTGATTGATAATCATGAAACCTCAAAAATATGGCAGAGCTTCAAAAGCGACAATAACGACTGTAATAGGTTTGTCACGGAGTGATACTTGTTGTTCAGTATTCAGGGTGGAAACAGAGAAACAGCAAATCCATCAAGATTCATTTTGCCAAAAACAGGTCCTCATATGCCAAGAGCTCCTGAAGTGAGAGGGATATGGAGGCTGCCATATTTATTTCCTGTTATATACAATACCAGTTCCCTGGCAGTCCTGCTGATCTATTTGGCCGCAGTAGTGTCTGAATCACACACCTGAAACAAGTATGCAGCTAATCCAGTCACACTTCAGTCACCTGATCTGCATGCTTGTTCAGGGGCTATGGCTAAAAGTATCAGCAGATCAGCAGGACAGCCAGGTTATGTGCATTGTTTAACCTCTTGATGACCAGCTAACGCCAATTGGCGTAAACTGGGCGTCTGCGGGTTACCATGGAAACGGCCGCTCATGTCAGTTCATGGAGGGTGTCTCCGTGAACAGCCGGAGAGCCGCCAATCGCGGCTCGCCGGCAAAATGTAAACATGCGGGGAAGAAATCCCCGCTGTTTACATCATACGGCGCTGCTGCGCAGCAGCGCCGTAAAGCAGATCGGCGATCCCCAGCCTCTGATTAGCCGGGGATCGCCGGCATATGATAGGCCAAAGCCTATCCTACAATGCGCAGGCTGGATATCCGTCCTGCGCAGCTCAGAGGGGAAGGGAGAGGGAGGGACAGAGCGCCGAAAACGCTGCGGAGGGGGCTTTGAAGAGCCCCCCCGCAAAGCGCAGCAAGCCGGCGGCGATCAGACCCCCCCAGCAGGACATCCCCCTAGTGGGGAAAAAAGGGGGGAAGTCTGATCGCCCTGGCTCTATCCTGATCTGTGCTGCGGGCTGGAGAGTCCACGCAGCACAGATCATACGAAAATCCACTGGTCGTCAAGTGGTTAAAAGGAAATACAAAATGGAAGCCTCCATATCCCTCTGTTCAGGCTTGCTTTAAAGGATACCCGAAGTGACATGATGAGACAGACATGGGTATGTACAGTGCCTAGCACACAAATAACTAGGCTGTGTTCCTTTTTTTTCTTTCTCTGCCTGAAAGAGTTAAATATCAGGTATGTAAGTGGCTGACTCAGTCCTGACTCAGACAGGAAGTGACTACAGTGTGACCCTCACTGATAAGAAATTCCAACTATAACACACTTTCCTAGCAGAAAATGGCTTCTGAGAGCAGGAAAGATATAAAAAGGGCAATTTCTTATCAGTAAGGGTCACACTGTAGTCACTTCCTGTCTGAGTCAGGACTGAGTCAGCCACTTACATACCTGATATTTAACTCTTTCAGGCAGATAAAGAAAACACGGAACACAGCATAGTTATTTGTGTGCTAGGCACTGTACATACCCATGCCTATCTCATCATGTCGCATGTCAGTTCGGGTATCCTTTAAGGGGGCTCCTTAAAAGTGCAATTTTTAGGGAAGGCACTTATTTTCCAGCACTCACATCTGAAGAAAATATTGTATCTAATCAATCCACACCATTTAACAATCCAAATTGTTTTCCGAGATCAAAACAAGCTGTGATCATCAACCAAAACCAAAAACTATGAAGCCAAAAAGTGTGTGCTTGTGAGTGGTTGTGGCAGAGGTAAGGGGTCGTGGCAGATGTCAGCAGGCTTGGCAGAAGTGAGAGGGGGCATGGCAGAGGTGAGGTACATGGCAGAGCTGAGGGGGCATGGCAGAAGTGAGAGGGGGCATGGCAGAGGTGAAGGGGCGTGGCAGATGTGTCAGCAGGCATGGCAGAAGTGAGAGGGGGCATGGCAGAGGTGAAGGGGCGTGGCAGATGTGTCAGCGGGCATGGCAGAAGTGAGAGGGGGCATGGCAGAGGTGAAGGGGCGTGGCAGATGTGTCAGCAGGCATGGCAGAAGTGAGAGGGGGCATGGCAGAGGTGAAGGGGCGTGGCAGATGTGTCAGCGGGCATGGCAGAAGTGAGAGGGGGCATGGCAGAGGTGAAGGGGCGTGGCAGATGTGTCAGCAGGCATGGCAGAAGTGAGAGGGGGCATGGCAGAGGTGAAGGGGCGTGGCAGATGTGTCAGCAGGCATGGCAGAAGTGAGAGGGGGCATGGCAGAGGTGAAGGGGTGTGGCAGATGTGTCAGCGAGCATGGCAGAAGTGAGAGGGGGCATGGCAAAGGTGAAGGGGCGTGGCAGATGTGTCAGCAGGCATGGCAGAAGTGAGAGGGGGCATGGCAGAGGTGAGGTACATGGCAGAGCTGAGGGGGCATGGCAGAAGTGAGAGGGGGCATGGCAGAGGTGAAGGGGCGTGGCAGATGTGTCAGCGGGCATGGCAGAAGTGAGAGGGGGCATGGCAGAGGTGAAGGGGCGTGGCAGATGTGTCAGCAGGCATGGCAGAAGTGAGAGGGGGCATAGCAGAGGTGAAGGGGCGTGGCAGATGTGTCAGCAGGCATGGCAGAAGTGAGAGGGGGCATGGCAGAGGTGAGGTACATGGCAGAGCTGAGGGGGCATGGCAGAAGTGAGAGGGGGCATGGCAGAGGTGAAGGGTCGTGGCAGATGTGTCAGCAGGCATGGCAGAAGTGAGAGGGGGCATGGCAGAGGTGAAGGGGCATGGCAGATGTGTCAGCAGGCATGGCAGAAGTGAGAGGGGGCATGGCAGAGGTGAAGGGGCGTGGCAGATGTGTCAGCAGGCATGGCAGAAGTGAGAGGGGGCATGGCAGAGGTGAGGTACATGGCAGAGCTGAGGGGGCATGGCAGAAGTGAGAGGGGGCATGGCAGAGGTGAAGGGGCGTGGCAGATGTGTCAGCAGGCATGGCAGAAGTGAGAGGGGGCATGGCAGAGGTGAAGGGGCGTGGCAGATGTGTCAGCAGGCATGGCAGAAGTGAGAGGGGGCATGGCAGAGGTGAGGTACATGGCAGAGGTGAGGGGGCATGACAGAAGTGACAGCAGGCATGGCAGAAGTGACAGCAGGCATGGCAGAAGTGAGAGGGGGCATGGCAGAGGTGAAGGGGCGTGGCAGATGTGTCAGCGGGCATGGCAGAAGTGAGAGGGGTGTGGCAGATGTGACAGCAGGCATGGCAGACGTGAGAAGAGACGTGGCAGAGGTGAGGGGGGCGTGGCAGAGGTGAGGTGGCGTGGCAGATGTGACAGCAGGCGTGGCAGAAGCGAGAGGAGACATGGCAGAGGTGACAGGGCGTGGAAAGCGTGAGAGGAGACCTGGCAGAGGTGAGGGGCATGGCAGTGGTGAGGGGGCGTGGCAGAGGTGACTGCAGGCATGGCAGAAGTGAGAAGAGACACGGCAAGGCTTCTGAACCAGGAAATCCAGCCAAACCTCAACCTCTAGCAATACTCAGCAAAAGATTAAGCAAATTCAGTGCAAGCAAATTTGAAGAAAAATTGTGCAAAATTGGAGCAGATCAAGAATTCCGATTGGTCTCTGAGCTGCTCCAATTTCACACACCAGTATTGCACCAATTTTCTTTCCACTGGTTGTCATAAATCAGCTTGGATCCATACTCTTATCTTACAGTCTCTCTTTAACTGAAGAATATAAAACAAAGTCTAAATATTCTAAAGAATTCCACCTCCTCTAACCTGGATGTTGTCAGGTTTCTAACAATAGCCAGAGAAATGAGCCCCCCTCGCCTGCGCTCCTCTAACCTGGATGTTGTCAGGAATCTGACAATAGCCAGAGAAATGAGCCCCCCTCGCCTGCGCTCCTCTAACCTGGATGTTGTCAGGAATCTAACAATAGTCAGAGAAATGAGCCCCCCTCGCCTGCGCTCCTCTAACCTGGATGTTGTCGGGTTTCTAACAATAGCCAGAGAAATGAGCCCCCCTCGCCTGCGCTCCTCTAACCTGGATGTTGTCAGGAATCTAACAATAGTCAGAGAAATAAGCCCCCCTCGCCTGCGCTCCTCTAACCTGGATGTTGTCAGGAATCTAACAATAGTCAGAGAAATGAGCCCCCCTCGCCTGCGCTCCTCTAACCTGGATGTTGTCAGGAATCTAACAATAGTCAGAGAAATAAGCCCCCCTCGCCTGCGCTCCTCTAACCTGGATGTTGTCAGGAATCTAACAATAGTCAGAGAAATGAGCCCCCCTCGCCTGCGCTCCTCTAACCTGGATGTTGTCAGGAATCTAACAATAGCCAGAGAAATAAGCCCCCCTCGCCTGCGCTCCTCTAACCTGGATGTTGTCAGGAATCTAACAATAGTCAGAGAAATGAGCCCCCCTCGCCTGCGCTCCTCTAACCTGGATGTTGTCAGGAATCTAACAATAGTCAGAGAAATGAGCCCCCCTCGCCTGCGCTCCTCTAACCTGGATGTTGTCGGGTTTCTAACAATAGTTAGAGAAATGAGCCCCCCTCGCCTGCGCTCCTCTAACCTGGATGTTGTCAGGAATCTAACAATAGCCAGAGAAATGAGCCCCCCTCGCCTGCGCTCCTCTAACCTGGATGTTGTCAGGAATCTAACAATAGTCAGAGAAATGAGCCGCCCTCGCCTGCGCTCCTCTAACCTGGATGTTGTCAGGAATCTAACAATAGTCAGAGAAATAAGCCCCCCTCGCCTGCGCTCCTCTAACCTGGATGTTGTCAGGAATCTAACAATAGCCAGAGAAATAAGCCCCCCTCGCCTGCGCTCCTCTAACCTGGATGTTGTCAGGAATCTAACAATAGTCAGAGAAATGAGCCCCCCTCGCCTGCGCTCCTCTAACCTGGATGTTGTCAGGAATCTAACAATAGCCAGAGAAATGAGCCCCCCTCGCCTGCGCTCCTCTAACCTGGATGTTGTCGGGTTTCTAACAATAGCCAGAGAAATGAGCCCCCCTCGCCTGCGCTCCTCTAACCTGGATGTTGTCGGGAATCTAACAATAGCCAGAGAAATGAGCCCCCCTCGCCTGCGCTCCTCTAACCTGGATGTTGTCAGGAATCTAACAATAGTCAGAGAAATAAGCCCCTCTCGCCTGCGCTCCTCTAACCTGGATGTTGTCAGGAATCTAACAATAGCCAGAGAAATGAGCCCCCCCTCGCCTGCGCTCCTCTAACCTGGATGTTGTCAGGAATCTAACAATAGTCAGAGAAATAAGCCCCTCTCGCCTGCGCTCCTCTAACCTGGATGTTGTCAGGAATCTAACAATAGCCAGAGAAATAAGCCCCCCTCGCCTGCGCTCCTCTAACCTGGATGTTGTCAGGAATCTAACAATAGCCAGAGAAATGAGCCCCCCCTCGCCTGCGCTCCTCTAACCTGGATGTTGTCAGGAATCTAACAATAGTCAGAGAAATGAGCCCCCCTCGCCTGCGCTCCTCTAACCTGGATGTTGTCGGGAATCTAACAATAGCCAGAGAAATGAGCCCCCCTCGCCTGCGCTCCTCTAACCTGGATGTTGTCAGGAATCTAACAATAGTCAGAGAAATAAGCCCCCCTCGCCTGCGCTCCTCTAACCTGGATGTTGTCAGGAATCTAACAATAGTCAGAGAAATGAGCCCCCCTCGCCTGCGCTCCTCTAACCTGGATGTTGTCAGGAATCTAACAATAGTCAGAGAAATGAGCCCCCCTCGCCTGCGCTCCTCTAACCTGGATGTTGTCAGGAATCTAACAATAGTCAGAGAAATGAGCCCCCCTCGCCTGCGCTCCTCTAACCTGGATGTTGTCAGGAATCTAACAATAGTCAGAGAAATAAGCCCCCCTCGCCTGCGCTCCTCTAACCTGGATGTTGTCAGGAATCTAACAATAGTCAGAGAAATGAGCCCCCCTCGCCTGCGCTCCTCTAACCTGGATGTTGTCAGGAATCTAACAATAGTCAGAGAAATGAGCCCCCCCTCGCCTGCGCTCCTCTAACCTGGATGTTGTCAGGAATCTAACAATAGTCAGAGAAATAAGCCCCCCTCGCCTGCGCTCCTCTAACCTGGATGTTGTCAGGAATCTAACAATAGTCAGAGAAATAAGCCCCCCTCGCCTGCGCTCCTCTAACCTGGATGTTGTCAGGAATCTAACAATAGCCAGAGAAATGAGCCCCCCTCGCCTGCGCTCCTCTAACCTGGATGTTGTCAGGAATCTAACAATAGTCAGAGAAATGAGCCCCCCTCGCCTGCGCTCCTCTAACCTGGATGTTGTCAGGAATCTAACAATAGTCAGAGAAATGAGCCCCCCCTCGCCTGCGCTCCTCTAACCTGGATGTTGTCAGGAATCTAACAATAGTCAGAGAAATGAGCCCCCCTCGCCTGCGCTCCTCTAACCTGGATGTTGTCAGGAATCTAACAATAGCCAGAGAAATGAGCCCCCCTCGCCTGCGCTCCTCTAACCTGGATGTTGTCAGGAATCTAACAATAGTCAGAGAAATGAGCCCCCCTCGCCTGCGCTCCTCTAACCTGGATGTTGTCAGGAATCTAACAATAGTCAGAGAAATGAGCCCCCCTCGCCTGCGCTCCTCTAACCTGGATGTTGTCAGGAATCTAACAATAGCCAGAGAAATAAGCCCCCCTCGCCTGCGCTCCTCTAACCTGGATGTTGTCAGGAATCTAACAATAGCCAGAGAAATGAGCCCCCCTCGCCTGCGCTCCTCTAACCTGGATGTTGTCAGGAATCTAACAATAGTCAGAGAAATAAGCCCCCCTCGCCTGCGCTCCTCTAACCTGGATGTTGTCGGGTTTCTAACAATAGTCAGAGAAATGAGCCCCCCTCGCCTGCGCTCCTCTAACCTGGATGTTGAAGGGTTTCTAACAATAGTCAGAGAAATGAGCCCCCCTCGCCTGCGCTCCTCTAACCTGGATGTTGTCGGGTTTCTAACAATAGTCAGAGAAATGAGCCCCCCTCGCCTGCGCTCCTCTAACCTGGATGTTGTCAGGAATCTAACAATATGCAGAGAAATGAGCCCCCCTCGCCTGCGCTCCTCTAACCTGGATGTTGTCGGGTTTCTAACAATAGTCAGAGAAATGAGCCCCCCTCGCCTGCGCTCCTCTAACCTGGATGTTGTCAGGAATCTAACAATAGTCAGAGAAATGAGCCCCCCTCGCCTGCGCTCCTCTAACCTGGATGTTGTCAGGAATCTAACAATAGTCAGAGAAATAAGCCCCCCTCGCCTGCGCTCCTCTAACCTGGATGTTGTCAGGAATCTAACAATAGCCAGAGAAATAAGCCCCCCTCGCCTGCGCTCCTCTAACCTGGATGTTGTCAGGAATCTAACAATAGTCAGAGAAATAAGCCCCCCTCGCCTGCGCTCCTCTAACCTGGATGTTGTCAGGAATCTAACAATAGCCAGAGAAATGAGCCCCCCTCGCCTGCGCTCCTCTAACCCGGATGTTGTCAGGAATCTAACAATAGTCAGAGAAATGAGCCCCCCTCGCCTGCGCTCCTCTAACCTGGATGTTGTCAGGAATCTAACAATAGCCAGAGAAATGAGCCCCCCTCGCCTGCGCTCCTCTAACCTGGATGTTGTCAGGAATCTAACAATAGTCAGAGAAATGAGCCCCCCTCGCCTGCGCTCCTCTAACCTGGATGTTGTCAGGAATCTAACAATAGTCAGAGAAATAAGCCCCCCTCGCCTGCGCTCCTCTAACCTGGATGTTGTCAGGAATCTAACAATAGCCAGAGAAATAAGCCCCCCTCGCCTGCGCTCCTCTAACCTGGATGTTGTCAGGAATCTAACAATAGTCAGAGAAATGAGCCCCCCTCGCCTGCGCTCCTCTAACCTGGATGTTGTCAGGAATCTAACAATAGTCAGAGAAATGAGCCCCCCTCGCCTGCGCTCCTCTAACCTGGATGTTGTCAGGTTTCTAACAATAGTCAGAGAAATGAGCCCCCCTCGCCTGCGCTCCTCTAACCTGGATGTTGTCAGGAATCTAACAATAGCCAGAGAAATAAGCCCCCCTCGCCTGCGCTCCTCTAACCTGGATGTTGTCAGGAATCTAACAATAGCCAGAGAAATGAGCCCCCCTCGCCTGCGCTCCTTTAACCTGGATGTTGTCAGGAATCTAACAATAGCCAGAGAAATAAGCCCCCCTCGCCTGCGCTCCTCTAACCTGGATGTTGTCAGGAATCTAACAATAGCCAGAGAAATAAGCCCCCCTCGCCTGCGCTCCTCTAACCTGGATGTTGTCAGGAATCTAACAATAGTCAGAGAAATGAGCCCCCCTCGCCTGCGCTCCTCTAACCTGGATGTTGTCAGGAATCTAACAATAGCCAGAGAAATGAGCCCCCCTCGCCTGCGCTCCTCTAACCTGGATGTTGTCAGGAATCTAACAATAGTCAGAGAAATGAGCCCCCCTCGCCTGCGCTCCTCTAACCTGGATGTTGTCAGGAATCTAACAATAGTCAGAGAAATGAGCCCCCCTCGCCTGCGCTCCTCTAACCTGGATGTTGTCAGGAATCTAACAATAGCCAGAGAAATAAGCCCCCCTCGCCTGCGCTCCTCTAACCTGGATGTTGTCAGGAATCTAACAATAGCCAGAGAAATGAGCCCCCCTCGCCTGCGCTCCTCTAACCTGGATGTTGTCGGGTTTCTAACAATAGTCAGAGAAATGAGCCCCCCTCGCCTGCGCTCCTCTAACCTGGATGTTGTCAGGAATCTAACAATAGTCAGAGAAATGAGCCCCCCTCGCCTGCGCTCCTCTAACCTGGATGTTGTCAGGAATCTAACAATAGTCAGAGAAATAAGCCCCCCTCGCCTGCGCTCCTCTAACCTGGATGTTGTCAGGAATCTAACAATAGCCAGAGAAATAAGCCCCCCTCGCCTGCGCTCCTCTAACCTGGATGTTGTCAGGAATCTAACAATAGTCAGAGAAATGAGCCCCCCTCGCCTGCGCTCCTCTAACCTGGATGTTGTCAGGAATCTAACAATAGTCAGAGAAATGAGCCCCCCTCGCCTGCGCTCCTCTAACCTGGTTGTTGTCAGGAATCTAACAATAGTCAGAGAAATAAGCCCCCCTCGCCTGCGCTCCTCTAACCTGGATGTTGTCAGGTTTCTAACAATAGTCAGAGAAATGAGCCCCCCTCGCCTGCGCTCCTCTAACCTGGATGTTGTCAGGAATCTAACAATAGCCAGAGAAATAAGCCCCCCTCGCCTGCGCTCCTCTAACCTGGATGTTGTCAGGAATCTAACAATAGCCAGAGAAATGAGCCCCCCTCGCCTGCGCTCCTTTAACCTGGATGTTGTCAGGAATCTAACAATAGCCAGAGAAATAAGCCCCCCTCGCCTGCGCTCCTCTAACCTGGATGTTGTCAGGAATCTAACAATAGCCAGAGAAATAAGCCCCCCTCGCCTGCGCTCCTCTAACCTGGATGTTGTCAGGAATCTAACAATAGTCAGAGAAATGAGCCCCCCTCGCCTGCGCTCCTCTAACCTGGATGTTGTCAGGAATCTAACAATAGCCAGAGAAATGAGCCCCCCTCGCCTGCGCTCCTCTAACCTGGATGTTGTCAGGAATCTAACAATAGTCAGAGAAATGAGCCCCCCTCGCCTGCGCTCCTCTAACCTGGATGTTGTCAGGAATCTAACAATAGTCAGAGAAATGAGCCCCCCTCGCCTGCGCTCCTCTAACCTGGATGTTGTCAGGAATCTAACAATAGCCAGAGAAATAAGCCCCCCTCGCCTGCGCTCCTCTAACCTGGATGTTGTCAGGAATCTAACAATAGCCAGAGAAATGAGCCCCCCTCGCCTGCGCTCCTCTAACCTGGATGTTGTCAGGAATTTAACAATAGCCAGAGAAATAAGCCCCCCTCGCCTGCGCTCCTCTAACCTGGATGTTGTCAGGAATCTAACAATAGCCAGAGAAATGAGCCCCCCTCGCCTGCGCTCCTTTAACCTGGATGTTGTCAGGAATCTAACAATAGCCAGAGAAATGAGCCCCCCTCGCCTGCGCTCCTCTAACCTGGATGTTGTCAGGAATCTAACAATATGCAGAGAAATGAGCCCCCCTCGCCTGCGCTCCTCTAACCTGGATGTTGTCAGGAATCTAACAATATGCAGAGAAATGAGCCCCTCTCGCCTGCGCTCCTCTAACCTGGATGTTGTCAGGAATCTAACAATAGTCAGAGAAATGAGCCCCCATCGCCTGCGCTCCTCTAACCAGGATGTTGTCAGGAATCTAACAATAGTCAGAGAAATGAGCCCCCCTCGCCTGCGCTCCTCTAACCTGGATGTTGTCAGGTATCTAACAATAGCCAGAGAAATGAGCCCCCCTCGCCTGCGCTCCTCTAACCTGGATGTTGTCAGGAATCTAACAATAGCCAGAGAAATGAGCCCCCCTCGCCTGCGCTCCTCTAACCTGGGTGTTGTCAGGAATCTAACAATAGTCAGAGAAATTAACCCCCCTCGCCTGCGCTCCTCTAACCTGGATGTTGTCAGGAATCTAACAATAGTCAGAGAAATGAGCCCCCCTCGCCTGCGCTCCTCTAACCTGGATGTTGTCGGGAATCTAACAATAGCCAGAGAAATGAGCCCCCCTCGCCTGCGCTCCTCTAACCTGGATGTTGTCAGGAATCTAACAATAGCCAGAGAAATGAGCCCCCCTCGCCTGCGCTCCTCTAACCTGGATGTTGTCAGGAATCTAACAATAGTCAGAGAAATAAGCCCCCCTCGCCTGCGCTCCTCTAACCTGGATGTTGTCAGGAATCTAACAATAGTCAGAGAAATAAGCCCCCCTCGCCTGCGCTCCTCTAACCTGGATGTTGTCAGGAATCTAACAATAGCCAGAGAAATGAGCCCCCCTCGCCTGAGCTCCTCTAACCTGGATGTTGTCAGGAATCTAACAATAGTCAGAGAAATGAGCCCCCCTCGCCTGCGCTCCTCTAACCTGGATGTTGTCAGGAATCTAACAATAGTCAGAGAAATGAGCCCCCCTCGCCTGCGCTCCTCTAACCTGGATGTTGTCGGGTTTCTAACAATAGCCAGAGAAATAAGCCCCCCTCGCCTGCGCTCCTCTAACCTGGATGTTGTCAGGAATCTAACAATAGCCAGAGAAATGAGCCCCCCTCGCCTGCGCTCCTCTAACCTGGATGTTGTCGGGTTTCTAACAATAGCCAGAGAAATAAGCCCCCCTCGCCTGCGCTCCTCTAACCTGGATGTTGTCAGGAATCTAACAATAGCCAGAGAAATAAGCCCCCCTCGCCTGCGCTCCTCTAACCCGGATGTTGTCAGGAATCCAACAATAGCCAGAGAAATGAGCCCCCCTCGCCTGCGCTCCTCTAACCTGGATGTTGTCAGGAATCTAACAATAGCCAGAGAAATGAGCCCCCCTCGCCTGCGCTCCTCTAACCTGGATGTTGTCAGGATTCTAACAATAGCCAGAGAAATAAGCCCCCCTCGCCTGCGCTCCTCTAACCTGGATGTTGTCAGGAATCTAACAATAGCCAGAGAAATGAGCCCCCCTCGCCTGCGCTCCTCTAACCTGGATGTTGTCAGGAATCTAACAATAGCCAGAGAAATGAGCCCCCCTCGCCTGCACTCCTCTAACCTGGATGTTGTCAGGAATCTAACAATAGTCAGAGAAATGAGCCCCCCTCGCCTGCGCTCCTCTAACCTGGATGTTGTCAGGAATCTAACAATAGTCAGAGAAATGAACCCCCCTCGCCTGCGCTCCTCTAACCTGGATGTTGTCAGGAATCTAACAATAGCCAGAGAAATGAGCCCCCCTCGCCTGCGCTCCTCTAACCTGGATGTTGTCAGGAATCTAACAATAGTCAGAGAAATGAGCCCCCCTCGCCTGCGCTCCTCTAACCTGGATGTTGTCGGGTTTCTAACAATAGCCAGAGAAATAAGCCCCCCTCGCCTGCGCTCCTCTAACCTGGATGTTGTCAGGAATCTAACAATAGTCAGAGAAATGAGGCCCCTCGCCTGCGCTCCTCTAACCTGGATGTTGTCAGGAATCTAACAATAGCCAGAGAAATAAGCCCCCCTCGCCTGCGCTCCTCTAACCTGGATGTTGTCAGGAATCTAACAATAGCCAGAGAAATGAGCCCCCCTCGCCTGCGCTCCTCTAACCTGGATGTTGTCAGGAATCTAACAATAGCCAGAGAAATGAGCCCCCCTCGCCTGCGCTCCTCTAACCTGGATGTTGTCAGGAATCTAACAATAGCCAGAGAAATAAGCCCCCCTCGCCTGCGCTCCTCTAACCTGGATGTTGTCGGGTTTCTAACAATAGTCAGAGAAATGAGCCCCCCTCGCCTGCGCTCCTCTAACCTGGATGTTGTCAGGAATCTAACAATAGCCAGAGAAATGAGCCCCCCTCGCCTGCGCTCCTCTAACCTGGATGTTGTCAGGAATCTAACAATAGCCAGAGAAATGAGCCCCCCTCGCCTGCGCTCCTCTAACCTGGATGTTGTCAGGAATCTAACAATAGCCAGAGAAATGAGCCCCCCTCGCCTGCGCTCCTCTAACCAGGATGTTGTCAGGAATCTAACAATAGTCAGAGAAATGAGCCCCCCTCGCCTGCGCTCCTCTAACCTGGATGTTGTCAGGTATCTAACAATAGCCAGAGAAATGAGCCCCCCTCGCCTGCGCTCCTCTAACCTGGATGTTGTCAGGAATCTAACAATAGCCAGAGAAATGAGCCCCCCTCGCCTGCGCTCCTCTAACCTGGAAGTTGTCGGGTTTCTAACAATAGCCAGAGAAATGAGCCCCCCTCGCCTGCGCTCCTCTAACCTGGATGTTGTCAGGAATCTAACAATAGCCAGAGAAATGAGCCCCCCTCGCCTGCGCTCCTCTAACCTGGATGTTGTCAGGAATCTAACAATAGCCAGAGAAATGAGCCCCCCTCGCCTGCGCTCCTCTAACCTGGATGTTGTCAGGAATCTAACAATAGTCAGAGAAATGAGCCCCCCTCGCCTGCGCTCCTCTAACCTGGATGTTGTCAGGAATCTAACAATAGCCAGAGAAATAAGCCCCCCTCGCCTGCGCTCCTCTAACCTGGATGTTGTCGGGTTTCTAACAATAGCCAGAGAAATAAGCCCCCCTCGCCTGCGCTCCTCTAACCTGGATGTTGTCAGGAATCTAACAATAGTCAGAGAAATAAGCCCCCCTCGCCTGCGCTCCTCTAACCAGGATGTTGTCAGGAATCTAACAATAGTCAGAGAAATGAGCCCCCCTCGCCTGCGCTCCTCTAACCTGGATGTTGTCAGGAATCTAACAATAGTCAGAGAAATGAGCCCCCCTCGCCTGCGCTCCTCTAACCTGGATGTTGTCAGGAATCTAACAATAGTCAGAGAAATGAGCCCCCCTCGCCTGCGCTCCTCTAACCTGGATGTTGTCAGGAATCTAACAATAGCCAGAGAAATGAGCCCCCCTCGCCTGAGCTCCTCTAACCTGGATGTTGTCAGGAATCTAACAATAGTCAGAGAAATGAGCCCCCCTCGCCTGCGCTCCTCTAACCTGGATGTTGTCAGGAATCTAACAATAGCCAGAGAAATGAGCCCCCCTCGCCTGCGCTCCTCTAACCTGGATGTTGTCAGGAATCTAACAATAGTCAGAGAAATAAGCCCCCCTCGCCTGCGCTCCTCTAACCTGGATGTTGTCAGGAATCTAACAATAGCCAGAGAAATGAGCCCCCCTCGCCTGCGCTCCTCTAACCTGGATGTTGTCAGGAATCTAACAATAGCCAGAGAAATGAGCCCCCCTCGCCTGCGCTCCTCTAACCTGGATGTTGTCAGGAATCTAACAATAGCCAGAGAAATGAGCCCCCCTCGCCTGCGCTCCTCTAACCGGGATGTTGTCAGGTTTCTAACAATAGCCAGAGAAATGAGCCCCCCTCGCCTGCGCTCCTCTAACCTGGATGTTGTCAGGTTTCTAACAATAGCCAGAGAAATAAGCCCCCCTCGCCTGCGCTCCTCTAACCTGGATGTTGTCAGGTTTCTAACAATAGTCAGAGAAATGAGCCCCCCTCGCCTGCGCTCCTCTAACCTGGATGTTGTCAGGTTTCTAACAATAGTCAGAGAAATGAACCCCCCTCGCCTGCGCTCCTCTAACCTGGATGTTGTCGGGAATCTAACAATAGCCAGAGAAATGAGCCCCCCTCGCCTGCGCTCCTCTAACCTGGATGTTGTCAGGAATCTAACAATAGTCAGAGAAATAAGCCCCCCTCGCCTGCGCTCCTCTAACCTGGATGTTGTCAGGAATCTAACAATAGCCAGAGAAATAAGCCCCCCTCGCCTGCGCTCCTCTAACCTGGATGTTGTCAGGAATCTAACAATAGTCAGAGAAATGAGCCCCCCTCGCCTGCGCTCCTCTAACCTGGATGTTGTCAGGAATCTAACAATAGTCAGAGAAATGAGCCCCCCTCGCCTGCGCTCCTCTAACCTGGATGTTGTCAGGAATCTAACAATAGCCAGAGAAATGAGCCCCCCTCGCCTGCGCTCCTCTAACCTGGATGTTGTCAGGAATCTAACAATAGCCAGAGAAATGAGCCCCCCTCGCCTGCGCTCCTCTAACCTGGATGTTGTCAGGAATCTAACAATATGCAGAGAAATGAGCCCCCCTCGCCTGCGCTCCTCTAACCTGGATGTTGTCAGGAATCTAACAATAGCCAGAGAAATGAGCCCCCCTCGCCTGCGCTCCTCTAACCTGGATGTTGTCAGGAATCTAACAATAGTCAGAGAAATGAGCCCCCCTCGCCTGCGCTCCTCTAACCTGGATGTTGTCAGGAATCTAACAATAGCCAGAGAAATGAGCCCCCCTCGCCTGCGCTCCTCTAACCTGGATGTTGTCAGGAATCTAACAATAGCCAGAGAAATGAGCCCCCCTCGCCTGCGCTCCTCTAACCTGGATGTTGTCAGGAATCTAACAATAGCCAGAGAATTGAGCCCCCCTCGCCTGCGCTCCTCTAACCTGGATGTTGTCAGGAATCTAACAATAGTCAGAGAAATGAGCCCCCCTCGCCTGCGCTCCTCTAACCTGGATGTTGTCAGGAATCTAACAATAGCTAAAGAAATGAGCCCCCCTCGCCTGCGCTCCTCTAACCTGGATGTTGTCAGGAATCTAACAATAGTCAGAGAAATAAGCCCCCCTCGCCTGCGCTCCTCTAACCTGGATGTTGTCAGGAATCTAACAATAGCTAAAGAAATGAGCCCCCCTCGCCTGCGCTCCTCTAACCTGGATGTTGTCAGGAATCTAACAATAGCCAGAGAAATGAGCCCCCCTCGCCTGCGCTCCTCTAACCTGGATGTTGTCGGGAATCTAACAATAGCCAGAGAAATGAGCCCCCCTCGCCTGCGCTCCTCTAACCTGGATGTTGTCAGGAATCTAACAATAGCCAGAGAAATGAGCCCCCCTCGCCTGCGCTCCTCTAACCTGGATGTTGTCAGGAATCTAACAATAGTCAGAGAAATGAGCCCCCCTCGCCTGCGCTCCTCTAACCTGGATGTTGTCAGGAATCTAACAATAGTCAGAGAAATGAGCCCCCCTCGCCTGCGCTCCTCTAACCTGGATGTTGTCAGGAATCTAACAATAGTCAGAGAAATAAGCCCCCCTCGCCTGCGCTCCTCTAACCTGGATGTTGTCAGGAATCTAACAATAGCCAGAGAAATAAGCCCCCCTCGCCTGCGCTCCTCTAACCTGGATGTTGTCAGGAATCTAACAATAGTCAGAGAAATGAGCCCCCCTCGCCTGCGCTCCTCTAACCTGGATGTTGTCAGGAATCTAACAATAGTCAGAGAAATGAGCCCCCCTCGCCTGCGCTCCTCTAACCTGGATGTTGTCAGGAATCTAACAATAGTCAGAGAAATGAGCCCCCCCTCGCCTGCGCTCCTCTAACCTGGATGTTGTCAGGAATCTAACAATAGCCAGAGAAATAAGCCCCCCTCGCCTGCGCTCCTCTAACCTGGATGTTGTCAGGAATCTAACAATAGTCAGAGAAATAAGCCCCCCTCGCCTGCGCTCCTCTAACCTGGATGTTGTCGGGTTTCTAACAATAGCCAGAGAAATGAGCCCCCCTCGCCTGCGCTCCTCTAACCTGGATGTTGTCAGGAATCTAACAATAGTCAGAGAAATGAGCCCCCCTCGCCTGCGCTCCTCTAACCTGGATGTTGTCAGAAATCTAACAATAGCCAGAGAAATAAGCCCCCCTCGCCTGCGCTCCTCTAACCTGGATGTTGTCAGGAATCTAACAATAGTCAGAGAAATGAGCCCCCCCTCGCCTGCGCTCCTCTAACCTGGATGTTGTCAGGAATCTAACAATAGCCAGAGAAATGAGCCCCCCTCGCCTGCGCTCCTCTAACCTGGATGTTGTCAGGAATCTAACAATAGTCAGAGAAATAAGCCCCCCTCGCCTGCGCTCCTCTAACCTGGATGTTGTCAGGAATCTAACAATAGTCAGAGAAATGAGCCCCCCCTCGCCTGCGCTCCTCTAACCTGGATGTTGTCAGGAATCTAACAATAGCCAGAGAAATGAGCCCCCCTCGCCTGCGCTCCTCTAACCTGGATGTTGTCAGGAATCTAACAATAGTCAGAGAAATAAGCCCCCCTCGCCTGCGCTCCTCTAACCTGGATGTTGTCAGGAATCTAACAATAGTCAGAGAAATAAGCCCCCCTCGCCTGCGCTCCTCTAACCTGGATGTTGTCAGGAATCTAACAATAGTCAGAGAAATGAGCCCCCCTCGCCTGCGCTCCTCTAACCTGGATGTTGTCGGGAATCTAACAATAGCCAGAGAAATAAGCCCCCCTCGCCTGCGCTCCTCTAACCTGGATGTTGTCAGGTTTCTAACAATAGTCAGAGAAATGAGCCCCCCTCGCCTGCGCTCCTCTAACCTGGATGTTGTCAGGAATCTAACAATAGTCAGAGAAATAAGCCCCCCTCGCCTGCGCTCCTCTAACCTGGATGTTGTCAGGAATCTAACAATAGTCAGAGAAATAAGCCCCTCTCGCCTGCGCTCCTCTAACCTGGATGTTGTCAGGAATCTAACAATAGTCAGAGAAATAAGCCCCCCTCGCCTGCGCTCCTCTAACCTGGATGTTGTCAGGAATCTAACAATAGCCAGAGAAATGAGCCCCCCTCGCCTGCGCTCCTCTAACCTGGATGTTGTCAGGAATCTAACAATAGTCAGAGAAATGAGCCCCCCTCGCCTGCGCTCCTCTAACCTGGATGTTGTCAGGAATCTAACAATAGCCAGAGAAATAAGCCCCCCTCGCCTGCGCTCCTCTAACCTGGATGTTGTCAGGAATCTAACAATAGTCAGAGAAATAAGCCCCCCTCGCCTGCGCTCCTCTAACCTGGATGTTGTCAGGAATCTAACAATAGCCAGAGAAATGAGCCCCCCTCGCCTGCGCTCCTCTAACCTGGATGTTGTCGGGAATCTAACAATAGCCAGAGAAATAAGCCCCCCTCGCCTGCGCTCCTCTAACCTGGATGTTGTCAGGAATCTAACAATAGCCAGAGAAATAAGCCCCCCTCGCCTGCGCTCCTCTAACCTGGATGTTGTCAGGAATCTAACAATAGTCAGAGAAATGAGCCCCCCTCGCCTGCGCTCCTCTAACCTGGATGTTGTCAGGAATCTAACAATAGCCAGAGAAATGAGCCCCCCTCGCCTGCGCTCCTCTAACCTGGATGTTGTCGGGTTTCTAACAATAGTCAGAGAAATGAGCCCCCCTCGCCTGCGCTCCTCTAACCTGGATGTTGTCAGGAATCTAACAATAGCCAGAGAAATAAGCCCCCCTCGCCTGCGCTCCTCTAACCTGGATGTTGTCAGGTTTCTAACAATAGCCAGAGAAATAAGCCCCCCTCGCCTGCGCTCCTCTAACCTGGATGTTGTCAGGAATCTAACAATAGCCAGAGAAATGAGCCCCCCTCGCCTGCGCTCCTCTAACCTGGATGTTGTCAGGAATCTAACAATAGTCAGAGAAATAAGCCCCCCTCGCCTGCGCTCCTCTAACCTGGATGTTGTCAGGAATCTAACAATAGCCAGAGAAATGAGCCCCCCTCGCCTGCGCTCCTCTAACCTGGATGTTGTCAGGAATCTAACAATAGTCAGAGAAATGAGCCCCCCTCGCCTGCGCTCCTCTAACCTGGATGTTGTCAGGAATCTAACAATAGTCAGAGAAATGAGCCCCCCTCGCCTGCGCTCCTCTAACCTGGATGTTGTCGGGTTTCTAACAATAGTCAGAGAAATGAGCCCCCCTCGCCTGCACTCCTCTAACCTGGATGTTTTCAGGAATCTAACAATAGTCAGAGAAATGAGCCCCCCTCGCCTGCGCTCCTCTAACCTGGATGTTGTCAGGAATCTAACAATAGTCAGAGAAATAAGCCCCCCTCGCCTGCGCTCCTCTAACCTGGATGTTATCAGGAATCTAACAATAGCCAGAGAAATGAGCCCCCCTCGCCTGCGCTCCTCTAACCTGGATGTTGTCGGGAATCTAACAATAGTCAGAGAAATGAGCCCCCCTCGCCTGCGCTCCTCTAACCTGGATGTTGTCAGGAATCTAACAATAGCCAGAGAAATGAGCCCCCCTCGCCTGCGCTCCTCTAACCTGGATGTTGTCAGGAATCTAACAATAGCCAGAGAAATGAGCCCCCCTCGCCTGCGCTCCTCTAACCTGGATGTTGTCAGGAATCTAACAATAGTCAGAGAAATAAGCCCCCCTCGCCTGCGCTCCTCTAACCTGGATGTTGTCGGGTTTCTAACAATAGTCAGAGAAATGAGCCCCCCTCGCCTGCGCTCCTCTAACCTGGATGTTATCAGGAATCTAACAATAGCCAGAGAAATAAGCCCCCCTCGCCTGCGCTCCTCTAACCTGGATGTTGTCAGGAATCTAACAATAGTCAGAGAAATGAGCCCCCCTCGCCTGCGCTCCTCTAACCTGGATGTTGTCAGGAATCTAACAATAGCCAGAGAAATAAGCCCCCCTCGCCTGCGCTCCTCTAACCTGGATGTTGTCAGGAATCTAACAATAGTCAGAGAAATAAGCCCCCCTCGCCTGCGCTCCTCTAACCTGGATGTTGTCAGGAATCTAACAATAGTCAGAGAAATGAGCCCCCCTCGCCTGCGCTCCTCTAACCTGGATGTTGTCGGGAATCTAACAATAGTCAGAGAAATAAGCCCCCCTCGCCTGCGCTCCTCTAACCTGGATGTTGTCAGGAATCTAACAATAGTCAGAGAAATAAGCCCCCCTCGCCTGCGCTCCTCTAACCTGGATGTTGTCAGGAATCTAACAATAGTCAGAGAAATGAGCCCCCCTCGCCTGCGCTCCTCTAACCTGGATGTTGTCGGGAATCTAACAATAGTCAGAGAAATGAGCCCCCCTCGCCTGCGCTCCTCTAACCTGGATGTTGTCAGGAATCTAACAATAGTCAGAGAAATGAGCCCCCCTCGCCTGCGCTCCTCTACGAGGTGATACTAATTTGGAAGCCGCTATCCAGGCGACGCTCCAAGTTCCTCTCGATCAGGTAGGATTTTTGCATATAGCTAATAGCGCCGCGTCAACATTTCAGGAAAACATGACAGGAACCCGATACAAAACCGTAAATCTGCTGCAGGCAAAACTAAAAATAAAACCGCAGGTGTTGAGCCCATCTGTGCGGAGAGATTGTGTAATGATTCAGTGTCTTAGCGGCTAAAAACGGGACCCAAGCCGTAGCCGGGGGACGGTGATTCACCGGAACGTGCCGGGGGAATGTAAACACTAAAGGGGGGCTCTGCCTCCTGAATAACGCTACAAGGACAGCTTCCTGCTTTATCCCTGACCACACATGGTCAGTGAGGTGCTAAAAGACAGCAGCTTACATGCAGATTAAAGTGAAGCTGAACTCTCGCACAGGACAGAAGGAAAGCACAGAGAAATGCACCCTGTATGTATTTAGAGTGTTCAGCCGGTCTAATTCCCCCTCATCTGTGGCTAATCACAGCTGTTATTCGATCCCTCAGCTGTATTATCTGACTGCCACGACAGAGTGCTAATATGTAAACACAGGATGTTAACCCTATGTCTGCTTCCATGAAAGCAGGAAGTAGCACACTGCAGATTTATTGCAGGATTTGTATCAGCTGTAAAAAAAAGAAATGTTTTTTCTTTAAAGGTTATTATGCTGTTGCTTATCTTTTAGAGCAGAGAGGGCATTCTGAATTCAGGTCTGTTTTAAAGGACACCCGAAGTGACATGTGACATGATGAGATAGAGATGTGTATGTACTGTGCCTAGCACACAAATAACTAGGCTGTGTTCCTTTTTTTCTTTCTCTGCCTGAAAGAGTTAAATATCAGGTATGCAAGTGGCTGACTCAGCCCTGACTCAGACAGGAAGTGACTACAGTGCGACCCTCACTGATAAGAGATTCCAGCTATAAAACATTTCCTAGCAGAAAATGGCTTCTGAGAGCAGGAAAGAGATAAAAAGGGTCAACAGTTTATAGATTTTAGCTCTTGCATACTTCAATGAATGTGTCATTGAGCAAAAACAATAAAACAGTTATAACTTAAAAAAGTAGATTTAAACATAAAATAAAACTGTGGAATATCGTAAAAAGTCAAATTTAGGAGAAGGAAGATAGATACAATCGTTTGTTTCATTCGTTTATTTTCGCCTCGGGGTGTCCTTTAAATATAATCTGTAAGCAGCTTAGCAATAGGGCAATCAAATGCACTACTGCGGATCTTGATTGGCTCTATTGCAAGCTGCATACAATTTGCATTAATTTTTGCATGTGGAGTGAAATTATTTGCATGACGGTGTACATATTGCAGTGTCGCTGCATGCTACTAAAGAATATTGGTTATTCAGATTACAGGTAATTTACCACGCACTACCTGACACCCATTCTGACTTCTAACCTTCTCCTCCTAGTGCCCAAAACCAAACTCCGCCTCCACCGAATGCCTAACCCTAACCCCACCTCCAAGAGCCTAAAACCAAACTCCGCCTCCACCTAATGCCTAACCCTAACCCCACCTTCAAGAGCCTAAAACCAAACTCCACCTCCACCTAATGCCTAACCCTAACCCCACCTCCAAGAGCCTAAAACCAAACTCCGCCTCCACCTAATGCCTAACCCCACCTTCAAGAGCCTAAAACCAAACTCCGCCTCCACATAATGCCTAACCCTAACCCCACCTTCAAGAGCCTAAAACCAAACTCCACCTAATGCCTAACCCTAAGCCCACCTTCAAGAGCCTAAAACCAAACTCCGCCTCCACCTAATGCCTAACCCCACCTTCAAGAGCCTAAAACCAAACTCCGCCTCCACATAATGCCTAACCCTAACCCCACCTCCAAGAGCCTAAAACCAAACTCCGCCTCCACCTAATGCCTAACCCTAAGCCCACCTTCAAGAGCCTAAAACCAAACTCCACCTCCACCTAATGCCTAACTTCACCTCCAAGAGCCTAAAACCAAACTCCACCTCCACCTAATGCCTAACCCTAACCCCACCTTCAAGAGCCTAAAACCAAACTCCGCCTCCACCTAATGCCTAACCCCACCTTCAAGAGCCTAAAACCAAACTCCGCCTCCACATAATGCCTAACCCTAACCCCACCTTCAAGAGCCTAAAACCAAACTCCGCCTCCACCTAATGCCTAACCCTAAGCCCACCTTCAAGAGCCTAAAACCAAACTCCACCTCCACCTAAACCCACCTTCAAGAGCCTAAAACCAAACTTCGCCTCCACCTAATGCCTAACCCCACCTTCAAGAGCCTAAAACCAAACTCCGCCTCCACATAATGCCTAACCCTAACCCCACCTTCAAGAGCCTAAAACCAAACTCCGCCTCCACCTAATGCCTAACCCTAAGCCCACCTTCAAGAGCCTAAAACCAAACTCCACCTCCACCTAAACCCACCTTCAAGAGCCTAAAACCAAACTCCGCCTCCACCTAATGCCTAACCCTAACCCCACCTTCAAGAGCCTAAAACCAAACTCCACCTCCACCTAATGCCTAACCCCACCTTCAAGAGCCTAAAACCAAACTCCGCCTCCACCTAATGCGTAACCCCATCTTCAAGAGCCTAAAACCAAACTCCGCCTCACTGGTGTCTAGTGGCCCCACCCTCCCTGGTGTTTAGTGCTTTCCCTTAACTCCCCCATATGGCTTCCCCGGTGATCTAGGGCTTCACCTCCAATATAGCTTCTCTGGTGGTCTAGAGTGGGCCAAACCCCCTGGGCGCCAAATTTAATGGCTCAGAGGGCCATATTTGGCCCGCAGGTCGGAGTTTGACATATATGCTCTATAGTATCCAAAGCCTTCCCATTTCATAGTCGAGTATCTAACTTGTTCTTCCTTTGCTACAGGTCAACTTTAAAGAACAAGTGACGCCCATGCTAACCTAGAAATAAAAAACACATATATAAGTAGATAAATACTACTTCTACTTACATAACAGATGTATTGTGCTATCCACGTAATGATTCCTGTGAATTTTTGAAGGAAAAGCAGAAAATCCTATTCTAGGCAGTGGCCATCTTGCCAAGCTAACACTGACATCATATCCTCCCTGACTCTTGTTTTCCCCCCTCCCTTCTCTTGCTCATTGTGTATTCCTTAGCTGCCCTCCTCCCAGAGTCTTCAGACACTCCCACTGAGGTGTATACTAACAACTGCACTGTCTTATCCTCCAATCGCTGAGTCACCTCAGCCTTGCTTGTAAACACAAGTGATCAGAGGGTGTTTCTGATAAGCAGCTACATAGGGAAATAAATGGAAGAGGAGGAATATATTATAGATAAAATACTCCCAGCATTCAACTCTTTGGCACTGTTTGGCACTAGGGCCAGTTCTCCTAAAGTATGTGATAACTACAAACCATAACAGCAGAAAAAGTTTTGAATGCAGGATTAGCATCTTTATCACTTAATACACTCAGACCAGTTGCTGTTGAAATTTGATTTTTTATGGCAACAATCCTGCTTTAAAATCCATTTTAAAATACGGAACTCTTAGCAGATGCAACAAGACTTCCAGGGTTATATTTGGCTCTTGCCGAGCCCCAGTAATCCGAGGTGTAAGACCGTTCTTTTCTTACCACAGATAACATCCACATGTGAGAACATTAGTAGTATTTGTGTCGGCGTTCCTCCGCTTGGCAGATTTATTCCGTTATCTACGTGAGGATAGTGAGCCTCTCATCGGCAGCAGATGGTGAGCTATGAGACGGCTTAGCGTAAATCCTACGGCCTTCTCCTTTGCAGATGGAGAGTCCAGGAACCCTTCCCGCCTTCTCATCCATCTTGACGCGCGTCTTCGTGTTTGTCACACACACAATAAAAATAAAGTTATTTCCCAACACACATTTCAAAACTTTATTACCTCCAACGCTTAATTAACCCACAAATCTTAGCGGGATTACAGCTTCCAACCAACTCCACCAGCTGCGGCGCCGACTCCCTCAACAACGGCGTTTATTAGGAAAGACGGATGGCGCGTAAATAACGATTTCTGATAGTGTGGAATTTACGTGAAAGCAGAGTGAGGAGATGGAGGGAAAATGCTGGCGTGAGGAAATGAAGAGTTAGGGCCGCGTGTTCCACAAAATACACGTCTGACAGTTACCGCAAGTGAATGAAGGGTTCGTAAATGTGTCGGAACGCTCAGCGTCAAGTCAAAGGTGTCTTTTTATGGACTGATGTGATTACTGTACTCCACTAATGAAACAGGAAAGGCACACCACTTCCACGTCCGTACATCAAGCAGACTGACAGAGAGAGGAAACACGGACACACGTAAACCAATCATGTGACCAATCATGTGACCAATTGGCCAACTCTGCTGAAGAGCAGCCATATTGTTGTGGCGTAAATTAGCAGAGCAGAGAAGGTCAATGAGGTGCGAGTTATGCCAGCCGGAATGCAAATTTAAATCCTACCTGAGGCTTAAACGTGGCCACATACCATACAATTTTTTAAATGTCTTCTCCATTCAAAGATTTTAATTAATTTTCTTCTGATTGATTGTAACATTTGAAAAATCTGACCAATGTACCACACACACAAAAGGGATTGAAAACTCTGGGAAAATTTCTTGGGAGTCTATATTAAGAAACTGACTTTTTTCACCCATGGGCGGACTGTTTTCTGTTGTATCTGTTGCTCATCCACAATAAACTAATTGTGGAAAAAAAAAAGAAACTGACAATCTACCCTACACCATTCATATTTCATAAAAATTGATCAGAAACAACCACCGCTCCTGATCGGCTTATCGGAAAAATAATGGGAAATCCGATCAGATTTCTTGCTCGAATAAAAAAGGTTTGGATATAGCAGAGACTTTGATCGTTTTTATCAAAATTGCCGTAAAATCGGATCATTTTATTGTATTGTGTGTGGCCACCGTAAGGGTGCATAAACACGTGCAATTTTGATTGGCCAATTTTACCACTTCCATGAGGGATAAGGGCCTGAGCCCACTAACGCAGTTGTGTCCGCTTTTCAGCATCTGTAACATTGATGTGCGCACATCTGCGTTAGTCGGCTCAGACCCTAATAGGTTTTGAATGCAATAAGCAGATTGTGTAGCTAATCTTCCATACTACACGGAAGTAGTAAAATTGGTAAATCATTGGCCAATCAAAATTGGATGAGTGTACACACCCTGACCAAGATTGGGGACAATTTGCTGTGAGACTAACCTTGGAAGCTTTTCTCGTTCATCCCTGCTGATCGCCACAAAACAAAGAAATAACCTCCAAACATCTGGCCCACCATGGAGTATACTCTATTAAAGTCAGTTTTATTGGTCCGTACCGTAATAACTCAGCATTGAACATACATGTTGTGCCCTGTGGAATATCGTCTTGCTGGTGTCTGCGGCATTCCTGGATGTTTTATAAGACGGAGCACAGATGTTGCAATTGTGATTTATTACAGTGCGGATCAGTGAAACTGCTCTTTATAAAGGTAATGTAAGATGTTTGTTCATATTCAGATATCATCCGGATTGCTATTAGACTATGCAGAGAATACAAGGGGAGGCATGGAAAGTGCTATGTCTTGGGACTTATCCTCCCTAATTCAAAGTATCCCCAAGGTGATATGAAGAGACAGACATGTTTATGTACATATGTGCACTGCCAGACGTTACTGCAGCCAAATAGACCAACTGCCAGGGAACTGGTATTATTGTTTAACAGGAAATAAAAATTGCAACCTTCACATTCTTTTCACCTCAGTTGTCCTTTAACCACTTCCACACCATGACATTTTATGCTGATCTGTGCAGCGTGGGCTCTCCAGCCCACAGCACAGATCAGCTAGCAGCCAGGGCGATCAGACTTCCCCCCTTTTTTCCCCACTAAGGGGATGTCCTGCTGGGGGGGTCTGATCGCCGCCGGCTGCTTGCGCTTGCGGGGGGGGCTCTTCAAAGCCCCCCTCCGCAGCGCTTTCTGGCCTCCTTCCCCTTCCCTCCCTCTCCCTCCCCCTGTGAGCGGCGCAGGACGGAAATCCGTCCTGCGCCTGATGGGATAGGCTTTAGCCTATCAGGTGCCGGCGGTCCCCGGCCAATCAGAGGCCGGGGATCGCCGATCTCCTCTACGGCGCTGCTGCGCAGCAGCGCCGTATACATGTAAACACCGGGGAAGATCTTCCCCGTGTGTTTACATTTACCCTGCGAGCCGCCGATCGGCTCGCAGGGTGTTCACGGAGACACCCTCCGTGAGCTGACATGGAACGGCCGCTCATACGAGCGGCCGTTTCCATGGTATACACTTCTGGATTCAGGGGCGTGTATATACGCTCCGAGAATCCGGAAGTGGTTAAAGTGGACCCAAATTAAAAATACAAGATTTCAGAAATAAAATCTATTTTCTAACTTATAATAATAAATAGCAGCCCTTTTTTCAGCTTCTGCATGATGACAAATATAAAATATTTTACATTTATTGGAGGAACCCCTCCCTTCCTTTCATATTGCCGGGACAGAATCCGGCAGACTGGTGGAGGAGATAAAAAAACAAAACACAGACTGCTACTGATGAAGTCACAGGGGAGGTGATCTCAGCTTGTGTGAGATTTCACATAGACACGCCCCTGTGAGGGAGGGTAGCTGATGACAAACACACCCATGATGTAAAACCTCCTACTAAGCTGAGAAGTAATGGCTGCCCCCAGTATAACCCTAGTTATGGAAAGAGAAGGGTGAAAAGCATGCACTGAAATGCTCATAGGCTTAAAGGAGTGTTTATCTTTGTATGTGTCAGAGTGATGCAACTAAATATTTTGAATTAAAAAAATGTTTGGTTTGGGTCCGCTTTAAGTCTACCTTCTACACACAAGGAAGTGATAAGCAACAGCATTTCAGCTGACAGGTTGCAGAGCAGTCTATAATGCTGTGAAGTATCCCTGCTCTGCGCATAGCACTGACACCACCAGCAAGTCGGCCACTCCTGTGTAGGGGAATAGAAAATGGGAAGTAGAAATCTTTGAAGAGAAAGAAGTAATGTTAGAAATGCTCTGCGGCTATCATGTCCGTTGATGCAAGATGGTGAAGATGTCACACTTGTTTTAATCTGAGTAAAAGGGATCCTGAAGTGAGAAGAATTTGGAGGCTGCCATCTTTATTCTCTAATGAACTATGCCGGTTGCCTGGCTCCTGTGCTGATGCTCCGCCTCCAATACTACAAGTCACTTGCCCAGAATGAGCATGCAGAGCAGAGACTGTGACTCTGGTGTGACTCCACTGGCTGCATGTTTGTTCCAGGGCTCTGACTCCACTGGCTGCATGCTTGTTCCAGGGCTCTGACTCCACTGGCTGCATGCTTGTTCCAGGGCTGTGATTCCACTGGCTGCATGCTTGTTCCAGGGCTGTGATTCCACTGGCTGCATGCTTGTTCCAGGGCTGTGATTCCACTGGCTGCATGCTTGTTCCAGGGCTGTGATTCCACTGGCTGCATGCTTGTTCCAGGGCTGTGATTCCACTGGCTGCATGCTTGTTCCAGGGCTCTGACTCCACTGGCTGCATGCTTGTTCCAGGGCTGTGATTCCACTGGCTGCATGCTTGTTCCAGGGCTGTGATTGCACTGGCTGCATGCTTGTTCCAGGGCTGTGATTCCACTGGCTGCATGCTTGTTCCAGGGCTGTGATTCCACTGGCTGCGTGCTTGTTCCAGGGCTCTGACTCCACTGGCTGCATGCTTGTTCCAGGGCTGTGATTCCACTGGCTGCATGCTTGTTCCAGGGCTGTGATTCCACTGGCTGCATGCTTGTTCCAGGGCTGTGATTCCAGTGGCTGCCTGCTTGTTCCAGGGCTGTGACTCCACTGGCTACATGCTTGTTCCAGGGCTCTGACTCCACTGGCTGCATGCTTGTTCCAGGGCTGTGATTCCACTGGCTGCATGCTTGTTCCAGGGCTGTGATTCCACTGGCTGCATGCTTGTTCCAGGGCTGTGATTCCACTGGCTGCATGCTTGTTCCAGGGCTGTGATTCCACTGGCTGCATGCTTGTTCCAGGGCTGTGACCCCAACACAACTAAAGCCAAAAGCTCAGCATGACAGCCAGGCAACTGGCATTGTTTATAAGGGAACAAAGATGGCAGCCTGCATAGCCCTCTAACTTCACGTTCCCTTTAAGTTAAAGTTTACATTTTCTCGCCATACAGCGGCTACACTTTCCCGTCACTGGGGACGTTGTCACATTTGTAGGACACAACAGATTTATGGCCTCTTTGTACCCAGATGTGGAGGACGTGCTGTGGATACACGATTATCTGAGCTTAGCAGATCGTTCATTCTGAATTAAGAAAATGTATAACTTCTTCTCTGACTGGAAATAAAGAAACAAGCGGGAATCTGTGAGGTGACTTTGGTGGAGTCTGATGTCAGCAGAGCCTGGAAAGTCGTCCTTTTTAAAGAACGCCCGAGGTGGGGTTATAAAATAAAAAAAAAAAAAAAATAGGCTACTTGAACCGGGGGCTGAGCCGCCATCCACGAGGGGGGCTGGGAAAAAAGATACTTACCCAAGAAGACAGAAGCCTCTGGATCCTCCTGAGGCTTCCTGTGTCCTCCTGGAGATGCCATGCAGAGCCCTGGAACATATCCGGCAAGAGCTTTACCGATATGTTATGCAGGCTGTGCTCTCCACATGTATGAGTTTGGCCATACTGCGCCAGTGCAAGTACAACCAAGTCAGGTGCAAAGAGGCAATAAATCTTTTGTGTCCTAAAAATGTTCCCGAGTGACGCGTAATTGCAGCCGCTGTATGGTGCCGGCCGCACCGCATCGCCAAAAACAGGGCTTCAGGAAACACCATGTTATTACACGGTGTTCCCAGTCTAGACAAAAGCCCAGCAGGAAGTGACACGCACTTACGGTCACTTCCTGTTTTGGGTATGCGGAAGCGTATTGTAAAAATACGCTTTCACACATGTGCGCCGCAACGCCAACTTTAAAAAAAAACCGCTTCGCCAAGGACTAACATGACTTCCGGCCCGACGCAGGTCGCCACGTATCCCGCACAGTAACGTAGTTCCACACTAGCGTTAGATTGGGCACTTCCACCGCAACGTGGTAAGTATGCACTTTCACATAGGGTTTAATTAGGCTGCGGTAGCAGCAGCACCGCGCCAGTGTGAAAGGGACCTTAGTCTATCGCATTGTTAATTGCTGTGATTATAGATAATGTAGTTGGAGCTGTATGTTTTTTTTCCATGTTTGCCAGCAGTAAAGATGATGATGTGCAGGGTGATTGTGGAACAAACAACATGAACAAATTACATGCCCAATAACAATCATTTCTTGATCTCTCTTCAATTTTTTTACTTCTCACTTTGTAAAGTACTGATTTAATTTTTTCCTCTTTTTCGCTAAAGTTCCTCTTTATGTCTCAGTCTGCTATATGTTGGCTCTAGACTAGAGCGGCACTGCGTAGCAATGAATGCCTGAGAGTGCCGCAGAGGGTGACCACGTCTATGTACTCCGTAAAGATCTGTATACTATGGTGTCCATATATATATATATATATATATATATATATATATATATATATATAGATTACTGTATATTCCAATATCTGCTATACAACATTCCAACTGTAGTTTATCTGAGCAAGCGCCAAGCAAACAAGACAAAACAATTAGCTTGTTATCAGATGTTTCTAACAATCAGCAGTCTCACTACGCTCTACTGTTGGTTTATTGTCGTGGTATATTTATATTCGGACACTTCAGAAATAAACGCCGTGCCACTTTCCTCCGCAGTGCCGGCGGATCGTTGCTAAACCGCGCTGGTGTTGGGAAGTGTGGGAGGATTTCGTTTACGCACACTCGAATAATCTTGATATTTCTGAGAGAGAAATACACTTTCACAAAATCCTCTCTTCGCTCCGCTTATAGAACGCGTGACTGGGACGTCTTCCAAGTCGCTGTAAATCATGAATTGCCCACAAAGCAAAACGGAAACTGCCGCGTTCAGATTTTAATTGTATGAGTAGAAATAATAATAAATTTGTTAATCTTCCATTTACAGTACAGAAAATGAAAACATCTAAATGTTAAAAAAGGAACGTATTTCTTCGGAGGGTGCAAAGGGTGGAAATAAATCAAAGCCACAATATCATTACCGCTCGCTAATGAAGCAAAGTATCAGGTTCTGTTCATTAATGGCTACTGACTGATCTCTGAAATAAAGTGCTGCAGTCTGACTCACACATCTGTGATCTGTTATCTGCAAATCGGGTCTGCGGAATGGTCTCTGTAATCTCTTCCCTTCCTGTCCTATCTCAGCTGGACAGGAGGGGAATAGATTATAGAGGGATTCAATAACAGATACGCAAGTAATATTAACACATACAACAGGCAAAATACGTATTTCTATAGGCGCGTAGACACACGCCATATTTTCAGCAGGTCGTCCTACTGTCGGCAGAACGTCCGCCCAGCGAGAGGGTCTGAGGGACCCGTCGTTTGTGAAAATATGGTGTGTGTACGCGCCTTATGACTGACTAGTGACTGCCAAAAATGACATGTTTGTGGCAGCAGTTTAAGAACTAAAAGCAATCTGTAAGAATTGTTCTGTCCTTTGTTTGTAGACAGTGGAGTATTATCTGTGGCTGGATTATCTGTGACAGTGTGGCTGGATGGTGTAATGGTTAAGGGTTCTGCCTCTGACACAGGAGACCAGGGTTCGAATCTCGGCTCTGCCTGTTCAGTAAGCCAGCACCTATTCAGTAGGAGACCTTAGGCAAATCTCCCTAACACTGCTACTGCCTATAGAGCGCTCCCTAGTGGCTGCTGCTCTGGCGCTTTGAGTCCGCCAGGAGAAAAGCGCGATATAAATGTTATTTGTCTTGTCTTGTATACCATGTTAGCCATCAGTAAAAATAAGAAGCTATAAGATACAACCAGATCTGTTCTGGCACCGTGGCACGGTGGACAAAGACAAGTCTTTAAGTTTAGGATTTAGTCATTAATTTAAGGATTCAGTCATTAACTTTAGGATCCCCCACCTTCGACAGTAGCGCTTTGTCTTGTCTTGACAGCCACAAATTTAAAACAGATCATAGTCAGGAGATCTTTGAATAGGCCACAACAGAATGGAACATCACCCTGCTGACAAAAAAAAGGTGTCAGACCTGCAGACACATCTACTCCACTGACAGGATATCAATACCAGGTACACAACAGGAGCACAGAGTACAAGGCACCTTTTTCCACTAATCTGGTATATCTTATCATGTGTGCTAAATGCCCCAAAGGGATTTCTGTGGGAGAAAAAGTGCAAACTCTGTATAAACGTATGAATGGACACAGGCACACTACTGTACTAACAACATTACCGAATCTGATCTCCCAGTCCCCAAACACTTTCGTTCCCATGGACAATCGTCGGGTTACTGCCCTGGAGGGGGGGGGGGGGGGGGAGGCTTTACATCACAGAGAGTGACTAACAGCAGAAAGAAAATGTATACATTCAAATCTGTAGATAAAATATTGAACAAGGATAACAATTTCTTACATTGGTATGAGGTTCATGGTATTTAATGTGGTAATTCTTTTTTAGCTCAGACAAATATTGCATCCATTCTGCTTGAAGTTAACTTTTGAACTCCTTTACGATATTCTACCTTAGCTTTAGGATGTCCCTTTTACCATTTTCTAAGCCTAAGCTCTACCAACTTAACACCCTTCCTAATGCCTGACACTAACCTTCTCCCTACTAATGTAGCCTGATCTCTGATCTCCCTACCCCCCCCCCCCCCCTGCCAATAACAAACACTAAAACTAACAGACTGTGAGCTTCTCTGAGGACAGTCAGTGACATGACTATGTACTCTGTAATGTGCTGCTGAGGATGTCACTGCTATATGAATACATAATAATAATATGGTAGGACATTAGACTATGACTATGACAGGATTAGAGTGTGAGCCCCTCTGATGACAGTCAGTGACATGACCATGTACTCTGTAATGTGCTGCAGAAGATGTCAGTGCTATATAAATACATAATAATAATATAGTAGGACATTAGACTATGACTATGGTAGGATTAGATTGTGAGCTCCTCTGAGGACAGTCAGTGACATGACTATGTACTCTGCAAAGTGCTGCAGAAGACGTTAGTGCTATATAAATACATACTAATAATATGAGAGGACATCAGACTATGACTATGGTAGGATTAGACTGTGAGCCCCTCTGATGACAGTCAGTGACATGACTATGTACTCTGTAATGTGCTGCAGAAGATGTCAGTGCTATATACGTTAATAATAATAATAATGTTATTAATGACTGGGAGAAGACATTTGAGGTTGATTTGTTCCGAGTTCACTTATCCTTTAAGTAAGTGGAACGCGCAGTAAGGGTCGCATTAATCTTCGCCGCGGATCAGAAACGCAGGCAATTACTCTCATTTCACAGCGTTCGCAGGAAACAGTAGAACCGCCACATTTTCAGCGGTTTGTGGATGACTTGTAATTCCACTAATGACTTCGGAGTTCGGCGTGGCGCGGAGTCGTTTCACGCTTGCCTCTTTCGCTTTCCACTCTGCTGGCTGCCAGCGTATTCCCTCTCTGGTACGGCGGACGCACGCGGTGATGCCAGGCGTTTATCCCGCGTCCCCTGAAGAGAATTCTGAGGACGACGTGCGCAGTTATCGGAATACCCGGGCTGACACAGCCGCGGTAATGAACTGCCTGCGACATTAAGGCAACTTTCAATCTAAATGACAGCTATTCCAAGAGCGATGCGTCTCATAAGATTCTGCAGCAACACCGCAATATCCGCAACGGCGAAACATGCCGGCATCTCCCCCCGGGGATGCATTGCCGGGTTCATTATACGGCGGGCGCCCTTCACGGCCCCGTAGTGAGAGATGGAGCGATCCAGCGGATCTAATGAGTGCATTGTGCACACTGGGCCTCATTTACTAATCCATACTGTACACTGAAAAAAAAAACCAAAAGTTTGCTTTCTTAAAACAAAGAATTTGGGATAATTCAGGTTGGAGTGAGCTTGAGATTTCTCCCAGTGCATCACTGCTGAATATATGCAAATTAACCATTGTAACAATGGTTACTTTGCATATATTCAGCAGTGATGCACTGGAAGACATCAAGCTCACTCCAACCTGAATTATCCCAAATTCTTTGCTTTAAGAAAGCAAACTTATGTTTTTCTTAACATCTTAGTAAGGGGGCTTTTAGGACCATTGTAGTCCCTTACACACTCCAATGAGTTCTGGGTCACCATGAGCTTGCGGTTAGTCTGTACTGTACACTGAAAGTACATGTAAACACTGGTAAGTGTTACACAAAGTCATAGCTACCAACTATCCCTCTAGGGACAGTCCCTCCTTGGGAGCCCTGACACTCTTTCCTCCTCATTTGTCCCTCTTTCAGGACTTGATTGACTCTAAACTTTATTCCCATCCTTTAAATTGATATATTACTAATTTTAAAATGTTACTATGAAGGAAAATGAACCAGGATTTGATTTATAAAACAACATATGTTTCTTATGAAATCTTTATGGTATACGTGACTAGGGGCGTGATCAGGGGTGTGACAGGGGCGTAGCTTAAGTGTCTCTTTCTCATCTCAAAAAGTTGGGAGGTATGTAAAATGTGTAACTCACGAACCTGCACTATGCACAAGATATAGATGCTGCAGGTATGATGTGCACTATGTCAACCTCCTTGGCGGTAATCCCGTGTGGGACACGCGGTAAGCTGCCGGAGGATGCCGCTCAGGCCCTGCTGGGCCGATTTACATAATTTTTTTTTTTTTGCTACACGTAGCTAGCACTTTGCTAGCTGCGTGTACATAACGATTGCCGCCACCCGCCGATTCGCCGCGCCCCCCCAGACCCCTTACGCTGCCTGGCCAATCAGTGCACCCGCTGACGTCACGACGTCGATGACGTCATCGCGATCGTCGCCATGGCGACAGGGAAGCCCGTTCAGAACGGGATTCCCTGCAGGGTAAAAGCGCCGGCGGCAATCGGGAGGGGTGGGAGGGATAGTGAAGGGAGGGGGGAAGCATGTAGCTAATCCACTTGTTTTTTAAAAAATTTTTTAAAGCATGTAGCTAGCCTAGCGCAGGCTAGCTACATGCTTTAAAAAAAAAAAAAAAAAAAAAAGTGCTGCGCTGCTCCCTGGGTTATTTAAGGGTTATTTTTAATTATTTTTTTTATTTCCGGATGACCTGGACGGTCTCCCCAAGTGTATGTGTACCCCACCCACCCTACCGCCTAGTGTTGCAAGCACACCTGTCATGACCGCTTGCCTCTTCCTGTGTCGGTTTTCTTTTTTATATCTTAAACTCTCTGTAACAAAAATGTTATCCTTTTTTTCTACTATCCTACAAGTTCCTAAACCTATTCTAATGTGCTCTGGCTTACTGCAGCACTTTCTATTATCACCGTCTCTGTAATAAATCAACTTATCTTTCTCCAGTCGGATTTGTCGCCCTGTGTTTGGAAGGCTGCCAACTCTTCAGTGTTGTTGATCTGTTATGCACGACCCCCCTCCAGACCCCCTTTATGCACACTCCCCCCCCTCCACGCCCCCTCTATGCACACCCCCCTCCACGCCTGCTCCCCCCCCCCTCCAGGCCCCCTCTATGCACACTCCCGTGTGTGTTATTTACATTAGGCAGCCTCTCTGCTGTCTCAGTGAGAGAAGAAAGCTTTACAAGCTGGATAAATCCTCCTCTGTTAGGCTGTGAAAGGAGCTGGGCTGTCACATACTGAGGAATTACAGACACCGGCAGAGCTGTCTGCAGGAAGAAACGAGCAGCCTGTCACTCTTCAGTGCATGAGAGCTGCAGGGGGACAGAAGGTAAACACACAAATGATCTCGAGATTCAAAAGGAAGGGTGTATACAGCCTGCTTGTGTATGGATGTATTTTCTATGTGTGGACATACTGTACATCAACCTACTTCCTGTTTTGGTGGCCATTTTGTTTGTTTATAAACAAACTTTTTAAATCTGTTTTTGACTACTTTTAATGCGGTTGGGAGCGGTGAAATTGTGACAGAGGGGAATAGGAGATGTCCCCTAACACACTGGTATGTTTACTTTTGTGCGATTTTAATAATACAGATTCTCTTTAAGTCCCATCTACACCATACAATTTTTTTGTGCATTTCGATTCAATTCATTGATTCGATTCAATCCAACATGTCCGATTGGGATTCGATTAGATTCATTTTGCCATTGTTCTACCTTCGTGCAAGTCGAATCGAATCGAGGCCGGATTGGACATGTCGGATTGAATTGAATCAATGTATCGAATTGATTCAAATCGCACAAAAAATTGTATGGTGTAGATGGGACTTTATGTTTTCTCACTGGAGAGGTTTTCTCATCTTATCTACCATTATCGATCTTTTACTTCAAGCCGGGGTCTCAAACTCGCGGCCCGCGGGCTATTTGCGGCCCTCGATACAATATTTTGTGGTCCTCGCCGGCAAAAGCTTCCTTATAGTTCGCTTCAGTGCTCCCAAGTAATCCGCCGCATCCCCGCCACTAAACGAGGGCTGCAGAGCCCCCAAATCGCCCGGAGGGCAATCCGCCGGCATTTCCTGGAAGGGGCAGAGCTTTCAGCTTCAGCTTGGCCCCTCCTGACGTCAATCTCCGCACGGATTGCCACCTCTCCCCGCCCCTCTCTGTGAAGGAAGAGTGAGAGGGGTGGGCAGAGGCGGCGATGTGCCGCGATTGTGAAATTCCTTATGCGGCCCAGCCTCATCCTGACTTTGCCTCCTGCGGCCCCCAGGTAAATGGAGTTTTGAAACCCCTGCTTCAAGCCCATCTATCGTTCCGTTCTGTTCCTGAAAGGAGTAAAAAGTAGGAAAGAAAAGTCCAATTAAACTACCGTAAGTGAATTTTGGAAAGTGAATGTGTTTTGAGTAATTTCTTGTTTGCTGGAGGAAAAAGTCATTTTATTTATTAAAAAGGAGTACACAAACATGTCCCGAGGGAAAACTAATGAGAATAGTTTAATGAAGCCAGGTTTTTTTTGTGAAACGAGCTCTGTAATTTAAAAATTCTGTTTTGAAAATTTGATCACATGATAAGAAGCAGCTCATGTAAGCGATTCATTCTGTGGGAATGGCTGCAGCTGTTTAGATTGCATCATCCTGTCTAGATTGCAAGCACGCCACGTAGCAATAGGAGTTACAGAGGTAGCGACCACATCGGGGCCCTTGGGCCAGAGGGACCCTTCCTCAACCAAAGTATTAGCTGTCCTGTGGTGGTAATAATCACTTCTATAGATGTTTTGGATAGTAGTAATCATTAAACTGTTCTCCATCCCCTTCTTGCACCTCTAATACTGTGGATGACCTTGGCAGGTTTTGATGTACCGTATCAATTGTTATATATCGAGTGCTTGGGGGGCCCCATGTAAAACTTGCACTGGGGCCCACAGCTCCTTAGTTACACCACTGATTGCAAGTAGGGCGGAGCCTAGACTGAACGCTGAGAAGAGATTGCAGCCTATAGCGCACACAGTCTGCGGGACAGGAAGTGGCTGGTGTATGGACTGTTAAGGCATTTCTAGATGTAGAAATACAAGCTCAGTCATTGATTTCCCACGACAGAAAACATTAGCCTGGAATGAGGCTATAAAGGACACCTGAAATGATAGACTGAAGAAACTATTTGTAAAAAGAGGAATGTAAAATTCAGAATGTTTCAACATTGCATATCTATTCTTTGTAAATTCATTCGGCATGCATTTCCTAGCAGTTTGTCAGGTGTATTGTGTTTGTCCTTCCAAGGTGATGGGCCAACGATTTCCCAGCCAAAATCTCACGCTGAAGCCAAGCTTTACATCGCACTACAATCAACCAATCAGTGCGCGGCTGGACAGCAAAGCAAGGGTCGTCCAACACCACACGAGCGCGTTATCGCAGATAAACACTCCACACTGCCAGCCGTGTGTAATTGTCCGGAAACATGGGGACAACGTTTGGAGAAGACTTCTGAGCAGAGCGTTTGCTTTTCCCGTGTTTGGCTCGCGGTCCTACAAAAACCGCACACAGCAGAGCAGGTGTATGGATCCTCAACCGGCGACTTTATAGAAAGAGAAAACACAAAAATGTGTAAGAGAAGAAATACGTTAATTAGAATCGCTGCTTTCCTGCCTGTTTTGCTTTGGAGCGCAGCGTTTGGCAAAAACACGAATGATTCACATCATACATTGGCCTGCGGTACTGTATACTGAACAGAGCATTTTATACACAGCCATCTCTAGATCTTATAAGTAGCTTGAAGAGGAACTTTACCAAAACACAGTAGAAGTTAAAATAGATAGATGAACAAATTACACCCCGAATATCTATAATTTCTTAATGTTGTTTGATCTGCTGTGAGCTTGAAGGTCATCGTCCTTACTACTGGCTGACAAGAAAAAAGCACACAGCTCCAACTGCCATTATCTATAAACACTCCCACTAACAATGTGATAGGTTAAAAGTTTTTATATATATGCATATCAGTGTTCTCCCCAGGCACTTTTAGGCGGCTGTCATCAGCTCACCTCCTCCACTGTTGTAAGCAGAGTTGTGCAAAGAAGCTCCGGCCCTGCATTCTATCATACTGCCACAAACATGAATCAATTTTAATGGAATTCCACGTGAAAGACCAATACAAAGTGGTGTACACATGAGAAGTGGAACGAAAATCATACATGATTCCAAACATTTTTTTTTACAAATAAATAACTGCAAAGTGGTGTGCATAATTATTCGGCCCCCTTTGATCTGAGTGCAGTCAGTTGCCCATAGACATTGCCTGATGAGTGCTAATGACTAAATAGAGTGCACCTGTGTGTAATCTAATGTCAGTACAAATACAGCTGCTCTGTGACGGCCTCAGCGGTTGTCTAAGAGAATATTGGGAGCAACAACACCATGAAGTCCAAAGAACACACAAGACAGGTCAGGGATCAAGTTATTGAGAAATTTAAAGCAAGCTTAGGCTACAAAAAGATTTCCAAAACCTTGAACATCCCACGGAGCACTGTTCAAGTGATCATTCAGAAATGGAAGGAGTATGGCACAACTGTAAACCTACCAAGACAAGACCATCCACCTAAACTCACAGGCCGAATAAGGAGAGCGCTGATCAGAAATGCAATCAAGAGGCCCATGTTGACTCTGGACGAGCTGCAGAGATCTACAGCTCAGGTGGGAGACTCTGTCCATAGGACAACTATTAGTCATGCACTGTACAAAGTTGGCCTTTATGGAAGAGTGGCAAGAAGAAAGCCATTGTTAACAGAAAAGCATAAGAAGTCCTGTTTGCAGTTTGCCACAAGCCATGTGGGGGACACAGCAACCATGTGGAAGAAGGCGCTCTGGTCAGATGAGACCAAAATTAAACTTTTTGGCCAAAATGCAAAACGCTATGTGTGGCGGAAAACCAACACTGCACATCACTCTGAACACACCATCCCCACTGTCAAATATGGTGGTGGCAGCATCATGCTCTGGGGGTGCTTCTCTTCAGCAGGGACAGGGAAGCTGGTCAGAGTTGATGGGAAGATGGATGGAGCCAAATACAGGGCAAACTTGGAAAAAAAAACCTCTTGGAGACTGCAAAAGACTTGAGACTGGGGCGGAGGTTCACCTTCCAGCAGGACAATGACCCTAAACATAAAGCAAGGGCAACAATGGAATGGTTTAAAACAAAACATATCTATGTGTTAGAATGGCCCAGTCAAAGTCCAGATCTAAATTCAATCCAGAATTTGTGGCAAGATCTGAAACTGCTGTTCACAAACGCTGTCCATCTAAACTGACTGAGCTGGAGCTGTTTTGCAAAAAAAAAAAAAAAAAAAAAGAATGGGCAAGGATTTCAGTCACTAGATGTGCAAAGCTGGTAGAGACATACCCTAAAAGACTGGCAGCTGTAATTGCAGCAAAAGGTGGTTCTACAAAGTATTGACTCAGGGGGCTTGATAATTACGCACACCCCACTTTGCAGTAATTTGTAAAAAATGTTTGGAATTATGTATGATTTTTGATCCACTTCTCACATGTACACCACTTTGTATTGGTCTGTCACGTGGAATTCTAATAAAATTGATGCATGTTTGTGGCAGTAATGTGACAAAATGTGGAAAACTTCAAGGGGGCCGAATACTTTTGCAACCCATATATATATATATATATATATATATATATATATATATATATATATATATATATATATATATATATATATATATATAATGTACAGAGGGAGATACTGCTTGCTTGGAAACTGGAAGTACTCTTTATTTCCCACAATGCAACATGGTTTACAGACAGGAAACTGTCATGGCCATGGCGACCCTGGCTGCACACTGGGGAGGGGGGGGGGGGGGGTTCCCCTCAACAAGTCTGCAATTTGTGGAGGAGGAAATGTCCAATATTCCAGTCACAAGTGAAAACTTACATAAAATGTGCATATTTTTATTTCTTTCTGCATGAGGAGGTTTGCATTCAGATTCTCACATGTAAGACACAAATGTGTACTGTAAACCAGTGGCGTAACAATAGACCCTGCAAGGGATGCAGCTGCAGGGGGGCCCAGTGATTTCTAGTTACGCCCCTCCTGGAAACTCAGCCTAAACCTCCACAGAGACATCAAAGAGTCCACACTTGCCCATGCAAAAAACATTTTGTGGTGTGCTTTCTTCTGATGAGTCAGTGAGAGATTGCTGCTCTCTGCAGATTTACGCTGCAAGGTTCACTTTTGCAAAAATGTGAATGCAGATGTTGACCTTCCTGGGATTCGAACCGGGAATCCAGCACAGCAAGGCGAGAGCGCTAACCACTACGTCACCGTGCTTCCTCGTCCGCTTTGCACTCTGCTGGCTGCCATCGTATTCCCTCTCTGGTACGGAAAACACACGTTTATTTACACCTCAGATTTTCTCATCTTATCTGCAATGCTTATCGTCCCTGTGCACATCTTATCAGCTCATCAGTACCAGCTATGGACGCTAGTGTTTTCAGAGCTAACCGTGCCAGTCACATACCAGAATAATAAAAAGAGCTAAAACCAGTGACCTAAACATGTTACAATAGTGATCGGAGCCCCATTTTAAAACATTTTAACCACCCTTGTATACAATTATGATTATAGCACCGTTTAAAGTGTACCAGAGGCAATATGTGACATGATGAGATAAACATGTATGTACAGTGCAAAACATATCAATAACCAGGCTGTTTTACTTGTTTTATTTTGCTGCCTGAAAGAGTTAATTTCTAGGCATGGAAGCGACAGCTTCTGTCTTGTCGGTACCTTGTCAGGAATACAGTAAACATCACTGATAAGCAAATTACAGCCATAAAAGTTTTCCTGGCAGAATGCAACTTCTGAGGGCAGTAGAGAGATAACATACATGAACTATTGACCTTTCTCTAGCTCTGGGACACTTAATAGGCTTCCACTGGGATTAACCCTGGGATACTTTAACCACTTAAGTCTATCTGGAAGGATATATCCGTCCAGATAGACTCTGCTGCTGCCACTTTGCCTTGTGCGCTCCCGCCGCCTGCCGTTAGCCCCGAGATCAATGAATGGGAATATAGTTCCCATTCATTGATCTAAGTCCCCCGCAGAAAAAACGACGGCCTCTTATCAGAGGTCGCGGTCTTTCTGAAGAAAAAAAAGTTTCCCGTCCTCCTAATGCCTCCTGGAAGCGAGATCGTTTGCTTCAGGACTTTTTGACTGTGGCCATCTTGTGGTCAAATAGTAAAACTACACCCACATAGATTTTTTATTAAATAAATACATTATATTACATCTAAAATTAGCTGTTTACCTCCTACAAGAAAAATTACCCAAATAAAAATTTTTATTAAAAAAAAAAAAATACAACAACAAAAAAACACAACATAAATAGTTACCTAAGGGTCTGAACTTTTTCAATATACCTGTCAAGAGAGTATATTAAGATCTTTTTTTTAATTATAAGCTTGTAAATAGTGATGGACGCAAATTGAAAAAATGCACCTTTATTTCCAAATAAAATTTTGGCACCATAAACTGTGATAGGGTCATAATCTAAATGGTGTAATAACCAGGACAAATGGGCAAATGAAATGCATAAAATGCATGGGTTTTAATTACGGTAGCGTGTATTAATTTCAAACTATAATGACCAAAAACTGAGAAATAATGAATTTTTTCCATTTCTTTCTTAATCCTCCTGTTAAAATGCATTCAGAATAAAATAATTGTTAGCAAAATGTACCCCCCAAAGAAAGCCAAAATGGTAGCGGAAAAAAAACAAGATATAGATCATTTCAGTGTGATAACTAGTGATAAAGTTATTGGCAAATGAATGGGAGGTAAAAGTTGCTCAGATGCACAAGGTGAAACAACACTGTAGGCTGAAGTGGTTAAAACGTCCTTTTAGGCGTAGGAGGATAAATATAATTGTATATCATCATTTTATTTTCACCTTGGGTTCACTTTAATAAACAAACACTTTAATCTATCCCGACCACTTTCTGCTCACTTGAGAACAATATGTTTTTCCGGCACCAGCCAGACCAGCCGGTGTCATTATTATCGATATATATATATTGTTCGCATAAACTTGTGGCCTTTGCAGCACAGACAATATTTATTCCCTGGGAGTTTATAAAGGTTACGGCTATCATTTCAGTATGATTGGAGGATGAGCACAAGTCTATTTACTATACCGCATCTATTTCCCCACAACGCGAAGCACAATATTTCTTCATTTAAAGCGGCCCCCAGATTCACCCCGCGAAAAGGTGACAATTTAACGCCAGTCATCCCACAGATATCTGCCTGCCTCAGAACCGCGAGATAGCAAGACAAAAAATGACTTGGGGGAATAGAGTACACACAGCAATAATATAGCAGTCAGGAAACATCAAGGTTTAACGTACTTAGCGGAGTGCCGAGATGATAAATGATAAGAGCTTGGCTACGGCGTACACCAAGAGCTCGGAGATACACGCTTACGCCCGACACCTCTGTGCGTGGAGACCACCCGGCAAGTGGAGGATCTCACATCCTGAAGTATCAGAGATATCTCAGGGGGGTTGAGGAGGACTCTCTGCCAGCTCCTCTATACAGAAAGGTAATATTTACAAAAGTGGCTGGATGACAGGACAAAGTAATTTATGTTTTGAAGAATAACTGTCAGCCTTGCTGTGGAAATCTCTGGAAGAAACAGCTAAACAATTTGGCGCTGTGGTCCGATGGATAGCAAAGTAATCCGAGGTGCTGTCTAACGTCGGCTCTTGACGGTCTAACCCTAATGTGACTACAGTGAAATGGCAGGTGACATGTCCATCGGCTCTGAAAAGTCACAAACAGAACCATTAGTGTCCGCTGAGGAGAAGGTCTAAAAGTTTAGAAGGTGAGGGATCTGTAATTGTGATCGACCCAGTAATGGCGGGGTCACCCTGTGCAGCAATCACCATGGGGACACTTTGGCCACTATTCAGTTAACATCTCTTCTGAGTTTTCTCACACATTTCAAACCCTTTTAGTAAAATATTTTTTAAGCTCCCAGTATTCAAGAAATGCCTGGACTATGTCCTCTGCTAGAAGGAAGACCACCATGATGGGCCTTTGTGAGAGGAGAAGGGTTAAGGTGTTTGGTGGGTGGCCTCTTATAGAATGTTGTGATTGGTGGATAGAGGACAACATGGGGTGGTGTAAAAAATGTAGAGGGGCGGAGGCACCTAAAAATATGTATCAGAGGAAAATATGATAAAGTATATGAGGTATCTTACCTCTCCAGATGAACCAACCCAGACAACCAGGGTTTAGATCAGGTAAGCATAATTTAAAAAAAAAGACAACGTGTTTCACGGGTCTCTGACCGCTTCCTCAGGTCAGTAAAGTGCTTTAGGAGATTCCGTTTATAGAGTTGGCACCCCCCAAAAAATGTGGGGCCCCCACGCTATCAAATGCATTATGGGACTTGTAGTTCCTTAACATCTGGAGAGCCAAGTTTACAGATCACTGCTCTAGGGCAGGGGTGTCAACTCAAAATACAAAGTGTGCCGGGCCAACATCTATGTCTATTGGCCACCTCCCACCCTTATGAAGTTCCCTTGTTTTGAATAACCCCCCTCTCTTATATAGTTCCCTAGTGTCTAAAGGCCCTCCTCCCTCCCCTATGCAGTTCCCTGATGTCTAATGCTTCCTCTCTCATTTTTACAGTTTCCTGGTGTCTAGAGGTCATCCCAACACTATACAGTTCCTTGGTGTCCTGTGGCCCCCCTCCATCTCCTAGACACTTCCCTGGTGTCTAGTGTCCCCCCACTTTTCCCTATACAGTTCCCTGGTGTCTAGTGTCCCCCCACCCTTCCCTATACGGTTCCCTAGTGTCTAGTGACCCCCCCCCCCCTTCCCTTGCCTGTACTGTTCCCTGGTGTCTAGTGCTTTCTCCCTCTCTCCTCCATATGGCATCCCTGGTGGTTTAGAGAGTGCCAAAGACAATGCAAAGTGGGGAAACCCCTTGAGGGCCAAATCTGATGACTCTGAGGGCCAGGTATGACTCTGAGGGCCAGGTATGACTCTGAGGGCCAGGTATGACTCTGAGGGCCAGGTATGACTCTGAGGGCCAGGTATGACTCTGAGGGCCAGGTATGACTCTGAGGGCCAGGTATGACTCTGAGGGCCAGGTATGACCCGTGGGCAGGAGTTTGACATGCAACCTGTAAGGAATGAGCCCGCAACACACACTGACATATAACTTTTATTGAGTAAGTCATTAATTAATTAACTGACTCATTCAGTACACCAGTGAATATAACTTGTGGTGTGATTAGCAACAAAGACTGATGTATAGCAATCTTATACGTTATACATACCACATAGACTAGGGCAGTGGTAGGCAAACTTAGCTCTCCAGCTGTTAAGGAACCCCAAGTCCCACAATGCACTTGCCTTTATGAATCATGACTGTGGCTGTCAGACTCCTGCAATGCATTATGGGACTTGTAGCTCCATAACAGCTGGAGAGCTAAGTTTGCAGATCACTGGACTAGGGGGACTCAAAAGGTTAGTATAAGAGAGTGAAGTGTGGGTGGTCAATGTGACAAATGAATGGTCACTCACCAATCACTCCATATCAATGTACGAAAAAAAGGCTTCACTTCACTCGCCTCCTCCAATGAGTCCCACACTATGAGACACAGCTAACAGACAATGAAGACGTGAGTCCTAAATAAAAAATAAATATACACACAAAAAAGCAACATGTTTTACCCGCAGGGGGCTTTGTCAGGGGTACACATATTTACAGTGTAAGGCTGGGCATACACGGGTCAATTCTGGCGCTCGATTCTGCGCCCAATTGTTTTTCCCGCTCGATTCGCTTATCTTCCGTTCGTTTTTCTTATCTTTTTTCAATTCACTTCCATGAGAAATGGAGTGGCAACACAATGGAACGGTGATCGGACATGTCGGAAACTATCTATCGAGCCATCTTATCAGCTCAGAATCGAGCCGTGTATTCCCAGCATTAGGACAACATACAAACTAAATCAATATAATCCCCCAACAAACAAATGCAAAAACTGGTACTTGCATTCAGGTTTTTGTAAAATTAGCAACCTAACAGAATACTGTACAATATACACACACCCTATAAAATACTGCAAGGGTCACTTGTAACGCACAGTATATATAACCACAGAGGCCTCAATCCATCCAACAAACAACTCCTGTGTTTTACGGTTCGTCAGAAGTCATTAATACACAATATTTCTTCCCTGTGTGTATTTTCATATAGATAAATAAAATCCAATTCATCCCCCTATAACCTGATCTTATCCAAGCATGAAGCAGATATTACACAGTTATCTCCATCTTACTAGAAACGACGGTAAGTGATAATCCCCCGCCGATATTAACACGCTTGTGTTTATAGATTTGTCGGGGTGGGTGTTTGCATCCACGTAGATGTGGAGGCTAGTATAAACCGCACTGCTAACTCTCTCTAATCGTGATGCAGATGAGGTATCCCTTAAATCACACTCCAATACTACCATAAGGCCTAAGGCCCAATAGGCAGCAGTGATTTCTGCTTTCTAAATATCTCCAGTGATTCCAAAACCACATCGCTAAGGAAAGCAGGTGGCTATGATCCCCCAGGAGCAACTGCAATTTGCCAAAATCACAATCGCTCTGCATGCAGCATGTTCAGAGCAATTCCAGAAGGGAAAGCAGCGCCCAAAATCGTTTTCCCTGAAGTCGTTTTGCTTTTAAGTGGCAAAATTGTCCTCGAAAACATGTTTTTGAGAGAATTTTGCGATGAAAAGTGGGTTCCAGGCCTTAAAGAGGGATTGCCAGCCACAAAATCAAATTCCATTTACCTGCTGCTCTGTGTTTACTATGCAACCTAACCCTGCATTGCAAGCACTCCAATCTATTCAGAAATGTTTCTGCTGTAATAAATCTCATCTCAGTCAGCCTGGCTCTATTTTTGCCATTGCCAATGAGAAAGAAACTTGTCATCACTCCTCCCACGTTCCTGCTCCTTTCTGATTGGCTGAGGGCAGTTCAGTGTGAGACGAGGCTGAAATATGATCTATGCTGTGCTCACATGTTTACAAAGCAAGCTAGCTATGACATTATAATCTACAGCAGTACAGAGGCGCCAGCAGTGTAAAATTCAGTAAAAACTTTAAAAATCGTGAGGGGGGTGGGAGGGGGGGTTAGTGGTGGACCTATCTACCCAATGTAGACACAGGATTCTGTTGATTTTTTCAGCAAGAATAGTTTATTCACATACTCCGGAGAAGTGCAACGCGTTTTGCAGGTTTAACCTCCTTGGCGGTAACGGGGTAAGCCGCCGGAGGGTGCCGCTCAGGCCCTACTGGGCCGATTTGTTTAATTTTTTTTTTGCTGGACGCAGCTAGCACTTTGCTAGCTGCGCCAGCACACTGATCGCCGCCGCCCCGCGCACGATCGCCTATATCCGTCGCGCCACACGCCCCCCCCCCCCAGACCCCGTGCGCTGCCTGGCCAATCAGTGCCAGGCAGCGCCGAGGGGTGGCCCGGGACTCCCAATGACGTCCCGACGTCAGTGACGTCGGTGACGTCATCCCGCCCCGTCGCCATGGCGACGGGGGAAGCCCTCCAGGAAATCCCGTACTTTGAACGGGATTTCCTGATTGGAGATCGCCGAAGGCGATCGAAGAGGGCGGGGGGATGCCGCTGAGCAGCGGCTATCATGTAGCGAGCCCTGGGCTCGCTACATGATATAGGGAAAAAAATTTTTTTTAAAAAACTGCTGCGCTCCCTCCTGGCAGATTTTTTTATACCGCCAGGAGGGTTAAACCCACTTCCTCAGGCAATAAAATAGGGAGCATATGGCTGAAAATTAGAAGCAAAAATCTCTACATCAGACCTATGTATTATTAAAGAAGTTTAAATATAAATAGATTCATATGAGTTGCATTAATAGAGGTGTAAAGTGCTGTATACGTAGTTTAAAAAACGTAATCATAGAATATGTATAATATTTACAATATGTAGATAAAGTGCTCAGAGTGGGGGAATTGGGGTGGAGGTAGTAGTATGCTAATGTTAGGTGGATCAGATCATGAAAGGTAAAGTGTAAAACCATATGCGATGTGCAATCTTGCCCAAATCTTACACAGCTCTGGCAAATCTTCAATACACCAACTAGCTGCTCCTTTACCCCGGCTGGAGGGTATGACTGTAACGGCAAGAAAAAAGTAGAAGGAGGAGCGCTCCGTAGTGTATTAAAACTTTTAATGAAGATCACGCAAATATGAAAACACTTACTATAAAATGATGACAAACGAGCATATCTTGGGTAAAAACCCAAACAAATGACCTTGGATGGCAGCCTGTTCCTCCTCTGTGGCCAGCAGTGGGGATGGTCCTAGATGGTAATGGACCGAGGGTGCCCTTCCTATAGTCAATGTGTGCAGCAACTTCGCGACGCGTTTCGGCGTATCCACGCCTTTGTCAAACCCAAGTGTAAAACCAATAGCGTAGGATTTGATATTGTTTAGCGGCTAGGCTGGGTACAGAGCATTCAGGTGTATTTAGATTGGAGTAGTGCAGCGTTTAAATAGTAAAAACGAGAGTAAAATTGAGAGCGACTTACCAGCAAAAGGTCAGGTTTACGCTCAGCACCTCTGTAACTACGTGCTGTGTTTTGGCATTTTAAATACACAGGGATGGAACTAATTAGCCTATCGGCGTGAGGGGGGGGGGTGGTGATGTCATCACATGTAGCGTCAAATGATTAGTACGAATGGCCGCATTGTTGGCTGTGAAATTTGAGGCTCAGGGCGGCATGTTAACTAATGGAATGAGTGCGACCTAAATGTTGCACTCTCCAGAGTCTGACGTAGCTATGACATTACAGTTTCTAAGAGGAGGAAAAAAGTAAGGGGGGAAATGACATCAGGATTGGCTTCAGTCAGAGGGAATCAAGATGGCAAATGCCAGGAACAGAATTCTCTTTATTTATTATATACAATTCACTGAAATCAAAACGTGGACAGTACAAAACATGCGTTATGTAGGTAGAACAAGTAGTTATCTACTTATATATGTATTTTTTTCCCCGGGATAGTATGGCTGTCTCAGCTGATTCAATTACTGCATAGCTTCAAGAAAACTAGATACAGAACCGAATACAAGTGTATAGGCACTTTTGGCGTTTAAAAAAAACAAAACAAAAAAACAAAACCTGTAAATATATAAAGGGACAGTATATATTGCCTCTTGGAAGACACAGCAATTGATGGTATTATCATAATCATAATTGATTTACTCACTACATGGTTATGTTTCGTGGGTCCAGGTCCCCTTCATCAGGCATCAATGCTTTTTTAGCTGAGGTCAGAAACATGCAAGCTCCTGTTTTCATTTCACCAACCAAATCTTTATCTGAAACTTAACGCAATGATAAAATAAACATTTCTGAATATCCCGGCATTATTTTGCCCTTGGGTAGAGTTTCCAAGGCAACGCTTTTTATCTTGAATGTCCCTGACTGCAATGAACGATTAAACACAATGAATCTAGTTACTGGTCACCAGCAGCAAAAACAAGATGAGACTTATGTGACCTCAGAGAGCGCTAAGCTGGAACAGGAGCGAAAGGACTGTCTGACTTTTATCTGAAAATAATAAGAATGCAGACTGATGAGACAAAGCCTAATGGCAGTTCTATCCGCTGCGATACAAAAAGCTTTCAGTTCAGAGTAATAATCTGCGAGACCTGCTATAGGGGTCAAGGCTTCCTATTGGCTGACAAAGAATGCCTTTAGAGAAAAGTTTATAAGCATCTCTTGCAGAGAAATATTACTGACAGCAGCCTTACAGAGACCCAGATAGCTCACAGAGAAACAGAACTGCTATGCAAAGGACAAAAACAAATAGAAGAACCCCTAAAATAAGGATTTTCAGCCATAAAATCAAATTCCATTTACCCACTGCTCTGTGTCTACAACCTGACCCTGCATTGCTAGCATTCCAATGTAATCATAAATGTTTCTGCTGTAATAAATCTTATCTCATTCAGCCTGACTATTTTGTACATTACCAAGGAGAGGGGAAGCTTGTTATCTCTTCTCCCACTTTCCTGCTCCTCACTGATTGGCTGAGGGCAGTTCAGTGTGACATGAGGCTGAGAAGAGAAATACACCCCACCTCTCTGCAGAAGCTGTTGAAATACGCTGTGCTCACAATTGTTTACAAAGCAAGCTAGATATGACAGTGCACTTTCTAGGAGAAAAATAGAGTAAGGAGGAAATTATATCAGGATTGGCTTTAGTTAGAGGCAGTAAATATGGAAAATGCCTGGAACAGTTTTCTCTTTATTTACTATATAGAATTTACTGTAGTCAAAATGTGGAGTGTACAATACCTATGTTATGTTATAGAAGAAGTGTTGCCATTCTAAGTACCATGCTTACCACAATACATAACACCATTCTAAGTAATCACTACAAGTATGGTCATTCTAAGCAGGATAGCCAGGCTTATATTGCTGGTCACATAGAATGGCCATTATTCTTCAGGTGTGGACTTACAATGGCCATTGTAATATTGGGGATATCCCAGAATGGCATACTGCTGCTGTTGGCCAAGTACCCTCCTTAATAAGTATGGCCATTCTAAGTAGCCACCATAATAAGAAGAATAGACATTCTAAGTCTTCACCAGAAGTGTGGTCATACAAGTATCAGCCATAATAATTATGGTCACCATAATAGGTATGGCCATTATATGTAACCATCCTGAGTATGGCCATCTTAAAGGACAACTATCAAAGTTAGCTAAACTTCTAAATGTCACATTTGTTTTCAGTAATTACTAGCAAATAGCAATACAAAGGCCTTTTCTTTTTCTTTTCATTTGTGTGAAAAAATAACAGAAAAGAGTCACTGTGGGCATTACAATGGAGGTCTGTGTCCAGCACATCCAGCATACAGAGACACTCCTCACTGGCAGTAACACTGTGCGCAAAATGTGTTCAGAATGATATAAAGGAGAAATATAGCCTCAAATATATGTAAATAATCATTACCTGGAGCTCTGTGTGTCTCTGCCACACAGTGTAAAGTAAACAGATTACCGCCAGGGTGAGGTGTAACCTAGCTACATATTACAGCTCTGCCCCCCCCCCCCCCAATTGTAACATACAGCTGGTTAACCAAGGCTATTTTCTCAATCAGAAAAAGAGAGAACACCAAGAGCCCAATATAGTGTAGTATATACTGGTAATGTATAATTGATAGAGTAATAATATTAATTTAATACTCACAAACCAGGGTTACCAAGTAGGCAACCACTGTCAAAGCAGGTGGGGAGATTGTCCTGACCCCACTCTGGATTAAAAAGTCGCTCTCTGTAGTAGAAGGAAGGGCACAACCCTCCACCAAGGGTGGCCTTGATGTAGATAATAGGATAACAGAGGCGCCAATAGGATAAAAAACACTAAAAGAACTTAAAAACACATCTTGGCAATAGAGGAGGCAGTGGTGGACTCACCTCCTCCAAGCAGAACATACGACTGTGGATTTTCAGTCAAAACAATTTTATTGGCTACTGCAAATAAAGTGCAACTGGTTTCGCAGGATACAAACCCGCTTCATCAGGCAATAACAGATAGGAGTAAACAGCATCTGACAGTATCATCAACACTGAGCGCCTCTGTCTTGACCGGTAGTTTTGGCGCTCAGTGCCGATAGCCGAAACTAGGTGCTGCCATGGTAGTAATGTTATACCGTGCCAGGGGCGCAAGGGTAACTTGGGGGTTCTGGCGATTCCCAGACCCCGATGCTACGACTCGGAGGGGGAATAGTATTGAACGCCGCCGGGGAGTTTAGCAGCAGCCGGGTGAGCTGCCATTCAGCTCACCAAGCGACCAGCTCACCAGATGCGTACATAGTTACATAGTTATTTGGGTTGAAAAAAAGACATACGTCCGTCGAGGTCAAGATTGAAACAAAGTACAACACCAGCACCAGCCTGCTCCCTCACATATCCATGTTGGTCAGCTGGTCCAATTAGCCCCAAAAAGGAAAAAAATTCCTTCCCGACTCCAGATGGCAATCAGATAAAATCCCTGGATCAACATCATTAGGCATTACCTAGTAATTGTAGCCATGGATGTCTTTCAACGCAAGGAAAGCATCTAAGCCCCCTTTAAATGCAGGTATAGAGTTTGCCATAACGACTTCCTGTGGCAATGCATTCCACGTCTTAATCACTCTTACTGTAAAGAACCCTTTCCTAAATAAATGACTAAAATGTTTTTCCTCCATGCGCAGATCATGTCCTCTAGTCCTTTGAGAAGGCCTAGGGACAAAAAGCCCATCCGCCAAGCTATTATATTGCCCTCTGATGTATTTATACATGTTAATTAGATCTCCTCTAAGGCGTCTTTTCTCTAGACTAAATAAACCCAGTTTATCTAACCTTTCTTGGTAAGCGAGACCTTCCATCCCACGTATCAATTTTGTTGCTCGTCTCTGCACCTGCCCTAAAACTGCAATATCTTTCCAGTAATGTGGTGCCCAGAACTGAATTCCATATTCCAGATGTGGCCTTACTAGAGAGTTAAACAGGGGCAATATTATGCTAGCATCTCGAGTTTTTATTTCCCTTTTAATGCATCCCAAATTTTTTTTAGCTTTAGCTGCAGCGGCTTGGCATTGAGTGCGATTATTTAACTTGTTGTCGATGAGTACTCCTAAGTCCTTCTCCAAGTTTGATGTCCCCAACTGTATCCCATTTATTTTGTATGGTGCTAGACCATTGGTACGACCAAAATGCATGACTTTACTGTAACGATCGGTGGGCGCAGAGAGTATCTGATTACCGGTGATCTGCAGTATCACCGGAAATACAGATATATACCAGATTATAAGTGATCTGCAGTCTCACCGATAATCCGATATACAAACTAACCTCTGTTCACCTGAGTAGAGTGTAGTGGAACCGCCTCTAACGGTAAGGTCGGTTCTCGAGGTCGGACAAGCCAGGTCGTACACACACGGACAGATAAAGTACAAGATCAGGAGGCAAAGGCGGAGTCAAAGTACAGGCAGGGTTCAGGAACGAGGTATCAGATATGTCGGGGTACAAAATCAGGAGGCAGAAACAGAGTCAAGGAACGAGCCGGGGTTCGGCAACAGAGTATCAGAAATATCGAGGTACAAGATCAGAGTTCAGGAGGATAGTCAAAGCAGGCAAAAGTCATAACATATAATCACAATCAAACTAGTACTTTAGCTATCAACAGAATCTAGCTAAGTGTAGGATTACAGCTCCAGCTGGTCCCGGCACACTTAAGGATCTGACTACGGATCTGGGTGCTCCCACATATGTGATCGCACGCCAGACAAAGAGCAAGTGAACAACCAGCAGTATATATACTCTAGGACCTTTCCAGGACCTCCCTAATTGCTGGTCCAATGAGAGCAGTGGAATTTGTCAGCTGACCCAGCTGGTCAGCCGACACCCTTCTAACTGCTATTTAAACTCTGCCTCTGTGCTCGCGCGCGTGTAAGTCTGAATCCTGGTGGACTATCAGTCCCAGCCACACCAGTACTGTCATGCAATGTATCTAGTGCGGGGGCCGCCTCTGATGCGGATTCCGCCATTACCAATGCGGATTCTGCCGCACTGCCCATGCGGCATGCGGCGTTTTTTCCGCGTTGTGACGCCATGCTGGACGCGGAAACAGCCGCCTCACCTCGAGAGACGGCGGCTTTTCCTCACATTTACATTTTTCAACATTGAATTTCATCTGCCATTTATGTGCCCATATAGATACGCAGTTTCCTGCCCTCTGTAAATTCAGCTTGTGGACAGGCAGGGCTGTGGAGTCGGTACAAGTAACTTCCTACTCAAACTCCGACTCCTCAGTTTATGAAACCACAACTTCAAGTACCCAAAATGCCTCAGACTCCGACTCCTCAAACTCAGACTCCTTAGTCTAATACTTATCAGGGCCGTGGATTCTGTCCAAAAATCATCCGACTGACTTCAGGTACCCAAATTTGCTCCAACTACGACTCCACAGCCCTGTGGGCGGGTCAACCAGGAGTGACCATGTGACTCTGACAACAAGGACAGCATAAAAAGCTTTCTCGTGGGGGGCAGATGGCGTAGAGAAGATGTAGGCAGAGAGCTGCATTAATGAGACATCTAAAGATAAAGGAGAGTTGTGTCAGCAGAAATAGGGAGACAATGATTGCTCATCTACTTAAAGGACACTTTAAGTAAGAGGAATATGGAGGCTGACATTTATTTCCTTTTAAAGTGTAACTGTCGGGCATAAAATCAAAAATCAATTCTACATTTTTATCTGGTAAACAAGAAATAAGGATGCTATCCAGGCAATCCAAATGTTAACATCACTATTGCTTTTCTTGTTGATAAATGATCATTCCCCAGTTTACCTGACTCTTATTTGGTACCCAAAAGGAAGTTGCAGGGCATGCTGGGTTGTTCTTTTTTTCTTCTCTAATTCCCCTCAGACTTATCGTAACTAATGCAGCCTGATTGGCTGAAGCCTCTTTCCCTCCTGTTTCCCCTCCCACACCTCTGTTCCTCTCTGATTGGCCAATATCTCTCATGCTGAGACAATGCACTTCCTATAGTGGAGGGCGGGCAATGCATACACAATCAGGGAGAGGAGAGTAAGGGAGGAAAGGACATCAGGATTGGCTTCAAAATAGCCACACGTAAAATGGGAAATGCTAAGAAGGATTTTCTCTTTTTTTTACTGTAGCAACATCACTAAAACACAAAATGTGGACAGTACAATACATATGTAAGTAGAGCAAGTATTTATCAACTTATATAGGTGTTTTTTTCTGAGATAGTATGGCTGACAGATCCTCTTTAAACAATGCACATTGCCTGACTGTGCTGTTGATCCTGTGTCTCTAATACTTTTAGCCATAGTCCCTGAACAAGCATGCAGCTGATCAGGTGCTCTGCCTGAAGTGTGACTGGCATTCTTTAACAGGAAATAAATATGGCAGCCTCCATATACCTCTCACTGCAGTTGTACTTCAAGGCCCCTTTTACACTAGGCCACTATTTTTGCATGGTGTTCACCTTTCTGCATGCACGGTAATGCAACAGCAAAGAAAGTGTATGGGGCCTAATTACTGTGTGACTCCTGCCGCGATGCAGCGGCAGCGGAATGCATAAAAGTCAATGGGCAATGCAAAAATGTTAAACTTGCCTGCGGTGAAGCGCGCAAGCGTGCACAGAATGACGTAAATACGACGGGGAAGTCTGGAATCCCAGTGACGTACTTCCTGTCCAGCAGGGGATATGTCACTGGGCGGGGGGCGGTCAAGGGCGCGCTAGGAGTGTGCGGGGGGCGGAGTGTTCTATACATACTGCAACACTTTCCTCAAGTATAAAACAGGCCTTATAGAAATGAACAAAATGGCAAATAACACCGGACAGAGGTGATATCCTGATTCTACCCTACTGATAGCTTTTTACAAAAATGTACAGAGATCCACATTACAGAATAGAGATCGTCAATGAGGTGCAAATAACAACAGCACGCATGCAAATTCAATGCAAATTGTGCGCAGCCTGTAATCCGGAATCTCAAAATCGCCAGAAGTGCGCTTGACTGGCCCCATTAAAGAGAATCTGTACTGTCCGATTTGTACAATAAAAAAACATACCAATCGAGTCACTGTGATCTACTGGATCCCTCTTTGCAGTTTCCACCGCTCCCCGCAGCGATCCTGGCTTTTAATCACTAGTTGTATGCAGTGTTTACAAACAAAAAACAGTGATGTTTGTATGTGTATATATATGTATATATATATATATATATATATATATATATATTATATATAGTGTGTGTGTGGTGTGTGTGTGTGTGTGTAGAGACACACACACACACATATATACTTATGGTATACACACACACACACATAATATATATATATATATATATATATATATATATATATATATATATATATATATATATCATGTTACAGTATACTACAGGTTTTTATTACATAGTGAATTATCTGCACTCTAGTGTGGGATTCTCACAGTTTCTCAGCATGTGTCAGGCAGCAGCATCACAAACTGCATCACAGACAAGCTGAAACTGAGAGCAGGGCGGAGTAAACAAAGCACACAGAGCCTGCAGGGGGCGTGCATAACTTGTATTCATTACAACAGAGGCAGCCCAATCTTCCCTGGGTCGACAAAGCTTGACAAAAGAAGATTAGATATATTACAGAGACAGTGCAACTAGAAAAGGCTGCAGTAATTCAGACCACATTAGAACAGGTACAGGAACTTATAGGATAGAAGAAATAAGGCTGAACATTTTGTTACAGAGTCTCTTTAAAATCCGCCTACAATCTGCATAAACGACGCAATCCTGTGCGTCTCATTAAACACCCCTAATCAGGAACAATTATCAGTATTTACACACAGAACAGCTTAAAACACGATAAGCGTTTTATCGACCATTAACGTGGACATTTTTTTGCCCGCCGTACAATACGCCCTTTCATATTATAATGGCATAATTTCAGCCTAATGTTCCTGTTACATCAGTCAGCAATCACGGATAATGATTTTCCTTTCCCGTATTAAGTCCTACTTGGCGAATGGTAATTACTGGTAGTTATCTACCCCCTCCCCCCAAAAAACCAAAATACTTTTTATTCCGCAGTCACCCGATGACGTCCTCGCCCGCCTCCCCCTCACTATGCTGCTTTTACAACAAACACAATGGCTGCCAGCTCATTATTGGGCGTAAAATGGGTAAAAACAGCGCAGTTTCCATTCATCGACGCGTTTCGCGTTCTTTGAGAGCGGCGCAGAATGGGATCAGCCCGCGCACGAGTAATTATACAGGCAGTGTTTTTACTATGGTCAAGTGCTCTACCTCCTTATTAGCGGGTAATTGGCCCCTCTCCCATCCTCTCTCGTATTGTTCTATGGCACTTTGAAATCGGAGACGCGCGGCGTGGGGGAGGAGAGGGGAAGTATAATTATCATTGCAACAATATAAAAAAAATAAGTGTATAATTACCGCTACAAGAAATCACTGTCATTAGATTGTCATTGTAATTGTAAAGTTACATTTGTTGCGAGTATATTTAAAATTCCTACTGAAGTCTGAAATATACAGAGCTCACAATCTAATCCTACCATAGTCATAGTCTAATGCCCTACCATATTATTATTATGTATTTATATAGCACTGACACCTTCTGCAGCACATTACAGAGTACATAGTCATGTCACTGACTGTCCTCAGAGGAGCTCACACTCTAATCCTACCATAGTCATAATGTAATGTCCTACCATATTATTATTATGTATTTATATAGCACTGACACCTTCTGCAGCACATTACAGAGTACATAGTCATGGTACTGACTGTCCTCAGAGGAGCTCACACTCTAATCCTACAATAGTCATAGTATAATGTCCTACCATATTATTATTATTATGTATTTATATAGCACTGACACCTTCTGCAGCACATTACAGAGTACATAGTCATGTCACTGACTGTCCTCAGAGGAGCTCACACTCTAATCCTACCATAGTCATAGTCTAATGCCCTACCATATTATTGCAAAGATTAAACATCTGATTCCCCCAGAGGATCTTCCAACTCTAGTCCACGCCTCCATCACATCACGGCTGGACTACTGCAATGCCCTTTATGCTGGCCTCCCCAAAAAGGACCTGCGTCGCCTGCAATTAGTGCAGAATGCTGCTGCCAGATTGCTAACAAACCAGGCTCGCCACTGTCACATTACACCGATTCTTCGCTCACTGCACTGGCTACCAGTAGAATGGAGAATACTCTTCAAGATTGGACTGCTGACATTCAAATCCCTGCACAATCTGGGCCCTGGATACATGAAGGACTTGCTGAAGCTGCACCACACCTCTCACAACCTCAGATCAGCAAGTTCTATAAACTTGGTCACTCCCAGAGTGCACCTCAAAAAATCTGGAGATAAAGCCTTCTGTCATGCTGCCCCTACTCTTTGGAACTCCCTACCACACCCAGTAAAGACAGCACCATCCCTGGAGCTATTCAAATCCAGACTGAAAAGCCACCTGTTTAGCCTGGCATTTCCAGACTTATAAAATTCTTCCTCTGTACCACGATGGTCGGAGCCATGCTTATGTGCTTTGAGTCCCACGGGAGAAAAGCGCTTTACAAATGTTATTTGTTGTTGTTGTTGTTGTATTATGTATTTATATAGCACTGACATCTTCTGCAGCACTGTACAGAGTACATAGTCATGTCACTGACTGTCCTCAGAGGAGCTCACACTCTAATCCTACCATAGTCAAATGTGCTACCATATTATTATTATGTATTTATATAGCACTGACATCTTCTGCAGCACATTACAGAGTGCATAGTCATGTCACTGACTGTCCTCAGAGGAGCTCACAATCTAATCCTACCATAGTCCTAGTCTAATGTCCTACCATATTAGTATTATTATGTATTTATATAGCACTGACATCTTCTGCAGCACATTACAGAGTACATAATCATGTCACTGACTGTCCTCAGAAAAGCTCACACTAATCCTACCATAGTCATAGTCGAATGTCCTGCCATATTATTATTATTATGTATTTCTATAGCACTGACATCTCCTGCAGCACTGTACAGAGTACATAGTCATGTCACTGACTGTCCTCAGAGGAGCTCACACTCTAATCCTACCATAGTCCTAGTCTAATGTCCTACTATATTATTATGTATTTATATAGCACTGACATCTTCTGCAGCACTTTACAGAGTACATAGTCATGTCACTGACGGTCCTCAGAGGAGCTCACACTCTAATCCTACCATAGTCCTAGTCTAATGTCCTACTATATTATTATTATGTCTTTATACAGCACTGACATCTCCATCAGCACTCTCCTAATCCACTCTCCTTCCCTGGTGGGGATAGTTTAACATAATTCAAGAGGTCATGGCAATAAACTTGTTAGAAATTAGAATACACAACTTTAATGGCAGAAGGATTTTTACCTGGCACACATATTATGAAGTCCTCTAGTCCAAACAATCCCTCTCACCAGCCCTCTAGGCCAAACTAAATCTCAGTTCTAGACAAGACAAGACACAGAACATTTATATCGCGCTTTTCTCCAGGCAGTCTCAAAGCACCAGAGCTGCAGCCACTAGGGCGCGCTGTAAAGGCAGTAGCAGTGTTAGGGAGTCTTGCCCAATGTCTCCTACTGAATTGGTGCGGACTTACTGAACAGGAAGACCCAGGATTAGACCCGGTCTCCTCCACATCAGAGGCGTACTTCAAACTTCCCAGACCCCAATCCAAGGCGTCCCGCCTTCCTACTTGAATAAATGAGAAACAGATATGATAAAGGTGAGAGGATTGGGTGGAATGCTGGAACAAGACTGCCAAGTGCTCCATACAGTTATTTTCAGATGAGTCTGCTTATAAGATTATGGCAAGATTGGTGATACCAACCAGAATGGCAAAATTCCAACCATGGCAGACCCTGAATTTCTTTAACCCTCCTGGCGGTTTGCAAAAAAATCGCCAGGGGGCAGCAAATCTTTTTTTTTTTAATTTTTTTTTTTTTCATGTAGCGAGACAAAGTCTCGCTACATGATAGCCGCTGCTCAGCGGCATCCCCCCAGCCCCTCCGATCGCCGCCGGCGATCGGAGATCCGGAGGTCCCGTTCAAAGAACGGGATCTCCCGGAGGGCTTCCCCCGTCGCCATGGCGACGGGGCGGGATGACGTCACCGACGTCGTGACGTCAAAGGGGATTCCGATCCACCCCATAGAGCTGCCTGGCACTGATTGGCCAGGCAGCGCACGGGGTCTGGGGGGGGGGGGCGGCTGCGGCGCGACGGATCGGCGGGTAGCGGCGGCGATCGGGCACTGCACGCAGCTAGCAAAGTGCTAGCTGCGTGCAGCAAAAAAAAAATTATGCAAATCGGCCCAGCGGGGCCTGAGCGGTGCCTTCCGGCGGCTTACCCCGAGCTCAGCTCGGGCTTACCGCCAGGAAGGTTAAGGGTTGTGGGTGCGGGGTAGAATGTTCCACATATGGTTGACCTGTCAGATGCATACTAAGCTCTGAAGAAGGCGTAAGGCCTCAAATACTCCAAGTTCCAGATAGCGGTCCAAAAAAAAAAAAAAAACACGAAAGACCCTGTTGCATGGAAAAAAGAGGTCCTTATATATTATATAACCCAAAACTCATTGGATAAATTCATCCAATGGCCAATAACTGTAGGAAGACCACTGGTGATTTTATGCAGGTTAAACACAGAGTCCCGGCATTCTTCATAAATAAAAAGATCACCTACTTATATCTCTAGAGATAAGCACCAGGGATGCTCATCCGGATTCCAGATATCAGGGTAACCGGGATAGCCAAACTTTTTTACGATATCCGATTCGGATTCCGGATTTTTTTTAAAATCCAGCTAGCTATCTGTGGATATTTGGCCCCATAACGCGGATATCCGTGGATATTGCGGATATCCGGATCCGAAATACTGTAACCAAGGAGATGACGTCCTGGAGCCAATCAGAGGGCTCCCAGCAGAAGCCCTAGCAACCAATCACAGAGGGGAACCCTGGCCAGCCCCACCTGACCTCATTGAGCCAATCAGAGGCCTCCCAGCCTAAGCCCTGGCACCCAATCACAGAAAGGAACAATGGCCAGCCCCCCTGTATAATAATGAGGGCTGCCATGATGAGACAGATCGTCTTAGCTTGCTGAATGCTCACTGAGAGACATGCTCCAGTGCTGCTGGCCTACCAAGGGCTGTACACAGTGATAAGCTGTTCAGTGATTAACCCCTTCACTACTATCACTACACTATTGTTAAATCTTTAATTAGCTTGATGTCATTTGTGTCATGTCATTTGTCTGTGCACAGACCAGCTGCTGCCTGCTGGGCAGCTATTGGCCTTAGGTATAGGTTAGGGATTAGGGGGTAGGATTACTGTGTTATTGTGTAGTTAGTACTGTAGTACTGCAGTCAGTGCTAGTAGTTGTTAGAGTAGTAGTACTACTGTGTTAGCTTTGTACAGAACTACTGTGCTGTGAGCAGTGCCAGTGTGACAGTTAGTGTGCACTAGTGTCTTCTCCTCAGCTGTCTGACTGTCACTCAGCACGTGCCACTTGCCATGTCCGGGATGCTCCTGGCACACATTACACCTGCCGCATTGCCCTGCTCCTGCTGCCTGTGCAGCTCCCACCGCCAGGCCAGGGTGCCACAGGCCACTTATACCACCTATATTTAACCCAAAACACAATTGCTGCGTAATTTTTTGGAGGTGTCTTGGCTGAAAACTGCCATGTCCCAGTTGTGCGGTTGGACTTTGGACACAATGTGGGCTGCACGACCGCTGTCTGGAACCTAGGCCTAATTTTAATTGACAGCCATTTTTTTTTTGTATTATAACTTCCCACATCATCAATTAGTGTTCCTCTTTAAAAAATAATGATGCTACATCCCTCATTTACCCTAAAAAAACTTTTTAAAGCAATTTGAAGGGCACTTCTGTTTTTTCTATCCGGATATCTGAATCCGCCCGGATAATATGTTGGGATATCCGCATGTACGCAGATATCTAAAGTTCGGATTCGGATATCCGATCCGGATATCTAGGTATCCGGATCAATTTGGATTTTGAAAAGTGGTATCCGAGCACCCCTGATAAGCACACACAATGAGATTCCATTAGATCATCCTGACCTGGATAACGCAGAAGCTGAAGAGGATTCCACAGTTTCTGTTTATTGTTTTACTGTTGGATTGTCTTCTGTTGTCACTCAGAAGGTACTTCTATGGTGGGGACCTCAGAGGGTCTGAAGCTACTGCTGGATAAGAGCTGCGTAATATGTTGGCGCTCTATAAGTACAATAACTATATAAGAGCGATTTTACAGTTTTCCTTAAAAAAAAAAATAATAATAATAATAATAATAATACTAAAACAAAAACTGTAATTGATCAGAGCTAAGTGCATAGAACTATGTATAATTATACATTATACACATTTTATGGAGGAAAAGCAAAATATTCATTTTTTTTTAAAGTTTAAATTGCTGGATACATTTTAGTTTAGGGATTTAGGATATGTTAGTTTTTAGGGAAAAAAAAAACAAAACAAAACATACCTGTAAGTTTTTTTATTACTTTTTCAATTCGCCAGAAAACTGACCTGAGAAAGATTTGGAGGCTGCCATATTTTTTTTTTTACTTTTAAGCAATACGAGTTTCCCGCCAGTCCTGCTGATCCTCTGTCTCGGAGTCAAAGACGGAAGCGCTTTGCAAAATCGCTTACAAAAACGAGCGAACAGCAGGAAAACGCTTTAAAAAAACAAGGGAAAAAAAGCCCACCTCGGACGGACACGCCAGCCGAACGCGATGTGAACAAAGCCTAAGAGAGCGTTCAGTGGTCGCACTCCAGAACAGGCCTGGAAGCGTAGGAAAGCGGAGTCTGGAAGGCCACACATGATAGTGTGGCCTGCAGAGGAAGGACAGGGTTAATGGATCAAGGGGGGTGGTTACGGGGAGTGGTGTGAGGTTTGGATAGGAGGCGGGGGGCGGAGTTTGCCAGTCAGGCTCTAGGAGAGGAAGCTGGCTGGACGCACCCTGTTGCCTGCAGCATGGAGGGGATTGAGGCCTTGGTGACCCGGATTAGAGAGGAGGCGGCTTCCAGGGGACCAGACTGGGTAACCGGGCAGATCGCCGCCATGTCAGCTGGCCCTAGCGGGCAGCAGGAGGATCTCGGGCGGAGAACATCCAGGCCGCCCAATCGCCTCAGCCCTGAGCCGACCGGAGGGTCGCAGAGGAGAAGCGGGAGTCCAGCGCGGGATCCCCAGGCGCCCCCGGCGAAGAGGCACTCCACGGGGGTTTCGGCCAAGGGGAATCCCAGAGGGAAAAGCGGAGGATCGAGCGGCGGCAGGCGGGGGAAGGCAGCGGAGAAGGCGGGAGCAGCGGCCGCTACGCAGCAGGCCTCTCATGCGGCCAGGAAGAAGAAAGGCGACAGCTCCAGCCGCACGGGCGCCGCCTCATCGCAGAGCAGGGCGGTGGCCCGCAGTTCACCCCAGCGGGACGCTCCGGCCACCAGAAGCAGGAGCCATGACGTGGTGGCTGGGAGCAGCTCTGGGAGCAGCCAGGCACAGAATGTGGCACCCCCCTCCAGCCAGGGAGGGCAGGGGATCGGACAGCAAGGTGGTGACGCGGGTGGAGGCAGCAGCATGGCAGCAGCGACAAGGGGAGCACCAGGAATCCCAGCAGGAGCCGGACAAGCGGTCGGGCAGGGCGCCCCCCCTGCTCCACCAGGTGAGGCTAATGCCAGCTATGTCTTTAATAGTATGCCGGATAGTGGGGGTATGGGATGGCAAGCGGGGAGGGCGCAGGCCACGGGGGTGGTGCCGGGTAATGCGCAGGCCGTAATTCTCCCTGCGCTGGAATCATTCTTAGCAGGCATGAGGTCCCTGTTGGGGGGGGGGCGCCAGCGGTTCAGGTTACACCTGTGGGGGTCTGGACGGGCCCATTGCAGGCGCAAGCGCCGGTGGTTTGCCAGTTGCCCGAGGCAACAGACGGGTATGGTGAGTTCACCGGGGGTTGGGGGGGGAGACCGCAACGCAGCAGGCCAGGGTGACGTTGCCTCTGGTTGAGGCAGGGAGCTCTGAGGTTGCGGTACAGACCAGCGAGGGCGAAGTGGAAACGGAGAAGACAAGTGAGGCTGAGGTTATAAGGTTGGCCGATGCGTCAAAAGCAGAAATGTATGTTTGCCTCAGCGGTCCCTTAGGTGTCCATTTAAAGGCAGAGGTACGCGAAAAAATTTGGAAGGGGGAGTTTGTTGAAATTTTCTCCCTTTTGCACCTGGCCAAATTTAACTTGGATAAGGTAAAATCTACCGAATCCAAAAAAGAGGAGGAGGACAGGCGCAGGTATCGTTTGATTCCGCGCACTTTTCAGAACTGGCTGCAGGCTTTTGAGATCATGGCATGCGTTATTGGGGAGAAGAACCCGGAGTGTTGTTCTGCCCTGTTTTGTTATCAGAATGCTATAGGTGAGGCGTATAGGAGATATGGGGGGGACGCCTGGCTGAGATATGATGAGGCATTCAGGCAGAGGAAGGCAGTTCGCCCTTCGGTGTGCTGGAACCACAAGGATATCGAATTGTGGATGAGCCTGATGATCCCATCTTCCGGGCAGCAGTCCTTTCGGGGCCAAGAAAGTGCAGGTTCCTCGGGGAAATCAGTCAGCAGGACAAAAGGGCTGTGCTGGCAGTTCAATGACGCCACATGTAAGTTCGGTTCATCCTGCCGGTTCAAGCACGAGTGCTCGGGCTGCGGAGGGTCACACCCGGTGTCCAGGTGCTACAAACAGAAACGAGGAAGGACTTTGGAGGCTGGCAACAAGAGGGAGGACGCCGGTGAGAATTCTAAGGATGGAACCGTTTCTATGTAAGTACCCGCGTACGGAAGATGCTAATTTCTTGCGTCTGGGTTTCACGGACGGTTTCGTTATTCCCAGCCAATGTGCATCGCGGGGTGATGGGCCCCGATCGCAATTTAAAATCGGCGTGTGCATTGCCTGAGGTTGTGTCAGAAAAACTAGGGAAGGAAATCAAGGCGGAACGGGTGGCGGGTCCTTTTGATGTTTGCCCGATAGATGGCTTGATAGTCTCTCCCCTGGGTGTTGTCCCTAAGAAGGAACCAGGGTCCTTCCGCCTTATTCATCACCTGTCTTTTCCGAAAGGGTCGTCGGTCAATGACGGTTTGGTGGAACAAGACATATCTGTGGTATACACGTCATTCGACGTTGCGCTCAGATGGGTTAGAAGGTTGGGGCATGGTTCCCTCTTAGCCAAAACTGACATTGAGTCAGCTTTTAGATTGTTACCAGTGCACCCTGCTAGTTTTAGGTTATTGGGTATTTACTGGCAGGAGAAGTATTTTGTCGACCTATGCCTTCCCATGGGTTGTTCTATCTCATGTGCATTTTTTGAAAAGTTCAGCTGTTTTGTGGAGTGGGCGGTGAAAGAAGTTTCCGGGGTCCGCTCGGTTATACATTACCTGGACGATTTTTTGTTCATGGGTGCGGCTGGCTCAGCTGATTGTTATTCTGCGTTAGATACGATGTATCAGGTTTGCAGTGATTTTGGGATTCCTCTCGCCCTTTCCAAGACGGAGGGTCCTTCCACGTCATTAAAGTTTCTGGGGATCCAAATCAATACGGATACCATGGAATGCAGCCTTCCAATAGACAAGGTCAGTGACCTTCGGCTTACTATCCAGGTAATGGCAGGTAGACGAAAAACTACATTGCGGGACCTCCAATCCCTGCTGGGCAAATTGAATTTCGCCTGTAGGATCATGCCAATGGGTCGCATCTTCTGCAGACGCTTGGCAAACGCGACGGCTGGTGCGGTTTCCCCTCATCATCGTATTCGGTTGACGGCGGATATGAGGGATGACTTGAAAGTGTGGCTCACCTTTTTGTAAGACTTTAACGGTAGAGCCTTCTGGATGGAGGAGGAGGTAAGTAACCTTGAGATTGAGTTATTTACTGATGCCTCCGGTGCCCATGGTTTTGGAGTTTTCATGGCAGGTGAGTGGTGCGCGGCCCCTTGGGATCCGTCATGGGTGCAGGCTGGCTTTACGTCCAACATGGTGTTATTGGAACTGTTCCCCATCGTTGTGGCGCTTCAATTATGGGGACGGCGCTTGGCTAACAAGCGCATACGTTTCAATTGTGACAACATGGGTGTGGTATTAGCTGTAAACAAATTTTCGGCTTCCTCACCGCCAGTGATTCGAGCAATGAGGCAGTTGGTCCTATTGTGCTTGCAGTTCAATATTTGTATTTTTGCAGTGCATTTGCCTGGGGTTGACAACATCATTGCTGATGCCCTCTCTCGATTCCAGTGGGACAGGTTTCGGGCGGCGGCTCCTACAGCGGAAGAGAGTGGGGTTCCTTGTCCAGGAATGATGTGGACGATTCCTTTCAAATGATTTCCTTGCTGATTCAGAGATCATTGTCGGAGTTGTCATGGGCAGCGTACGCGCCAGTGTGGAAGGCGTGGGACGTTCTGATGGCTCAGGTGGGCGATTGTGCATCTGATGAAGATCGCTCGTGCCTGCTCCTATACTTAGTAGGAAAGAATTTCGCGGAGGGCACATCAGCGGCGGCCATGGCTAAAAAATTGGCGGCATTGGCATTCATGTTTAAATATAGGAATCAAAGAGATGTCACGAAGGACTTTAGGGTGATGCAGGCCATGAAGGGCTTCAGGGCCGGTTTGATAAGGAGGGATTCCAGGCGCCCGGTTTCGTTTGAGATACTGGGAAAATTGGTGGCGGCGCTGCAGGGGGTCTGCTATTGCCAACAGGAGGTGGTGCTTTTCAGCACAGCATTCGTGTTAGCCTTCTTTGGGGCTTTTCGGGTGGGCGAGCTGGTTAGCGGTTCAAAAGTTCGGGTGGGGGGCATTCTCGCTGAGGATGTATCAGTGCAGGACGAATCGGTTTCCATATTATTGAGGAAATCTAAAACAGATCGGTTCGGTAGGGGTAAGGTGGTTACGCTTTTCAAAGTCGGGGGTTTACTTTGCCCCAGGGAAAACGTTTTACGTTTTCTGCCTCTTAGGCCGGCCTCTTCCCCAGTATTTCTAGCTCACGAGGACGGGTTGCCGCTTACCCGTTTTCAGTTTTCTGCAATTTTGCGTAAGTGCCTGGTTAAGGCCGGGTTTTCTCCCAGCGAATTTGCCCCCACTCTTTTCGTATTGGGGCAGCAACTGAGGCGTCGCGTTGGGGGCTTAGTGAGGAAGTGGTGAAAAGGATAGGACGTTGGGATTCCATGAGATACAGGTCTTATGTTAGAATGCATTTGATGTAGGATAGCTATGTTAATGGAGACCGGTTTTCTCTGGTTCCGGTTCTCCCCTTTTGTTGTTTTGTTTTTCTTGTCTTGCAGGTCAACCAGCCCTGGTGTGGATTTTCGGGCATTCTTATGTCTCTAGAGGGGCGCGAAGAGCTGCGGTCCGCCCGGAGGGGCGCCAGCTGGGATTCCCGAGGCAGGAGGTCCGGTGGCTGGGTTTTCCTGGCATGTTGTGGGCTAGGGTTTTGCCCGAAATTAGGAAGTATGCCCAATGGGATAGGGCACCTGATGTGTTGGTATTGCACGTAGGTGGGAATGATGTGGCGAAGAAATCAACCAGGTGCATTATACGGAATATAAAGTTTGACGTCCTTAGACTTAGACGGGAGTTTCCGGCCACGGTTTTAGTGTGGTCTGATATGATCGCCAGATCCTCTTGGAGGGGGGCTAGATCAGTGCAGAAAGTCAATAGAGCAAGAGTCAAGTTAAACAAGGAGGTGGCAAAGTTTGTGAGTCAGAACGGGGGAGTGGCGGTCAGGCACATCGAGTTAGAGAGTGATCTCCATTTGCTACTTAGTAGGGATGGAGTTCATTTGAATGATATAGGGACGGATTTGTGGGCGTTGGGGATAGAGGAGGGTATTCAGAGGGCGCTGAGGGTGTGGGCCTCTCTGGCATGAGGGGTCACGCCAGTTCGTGGTGGAGGGGTAAGGGCTCCAAAAAGTGATCGATTCTGGGGTGATTTGCCTCAGGTGCAAATCTACCTGTGGTGATTAACAACAAGTGAGAGTGTCTCGGTGGGCAAGCAGCTGTCCCTGAGCCGGTGACCGCGGCGGGGGCCGGTTACAGGCTGCTTGCCAGTTATCCTGGATTTCTACAGATGGTGTTTATATGGACCCCTTACCTCAGCTCTCTGAAGTTATCTGTTTTAGTTAATATTGTTAAATAAACGGGCTGCTCTGGCCTATTAAATCCAGCTGGCTGTCCGTGTGGTTATTTGGTTATTTAGGGTTAGGGTGGTTTAATATCCGGGGAGGCTAGGCCACTGACACTATCATGGTAATTATAAATCATACTTAGGAGAGGGGAGTGTAAAATACAACCTCCTTATGCAGGTGTAACAGGAATAACTGGAGGGTCCCAAAAATGATAAAACAATTCAAATGTAAAAAGCAAAGGCAGTGGTTGGCCTACCTCCCTGCAGAAAACAGCAGCCAATAAGACTGACAGCAAATACAAATGCTTATGACACAAATATTAGGATAAAACAATGTATTTTGCCGGCATGTCCCGCTGCCCAGCAGAGGTGGAGTTTGTCATAGCGGCCGGCCGTGCTCCTCCCAGGACACTCTGGTTTTAGATCAGCTGACCTCTGGCTAGAGGCTGGGAATTATGGGATGGATGTTTGTTGATGGCGCATGCTTCAGCGAAAACCATCAGATGTGTGCCAGATGATTACATGGCTGTTACATGCTGCTGGGGAACGCCCTAACACCACCCCCTCTGCACAAACACCCTACCTAACGCCTAAACCTAACCCCCCCACCCCGCACAAACACCGTAAAGGATGCCTAACCAGTCCCCCGCACAAATACCGTGCCTGACGCCTAACTCTACCTCCCCCCCTACACAAACACCATACCTGACGCCTAAACCTAAACCCCCCCACCCCGCACAAACACCATACCTAACCCCAACACCCCCCTGCACAAACACAGTACCTGATGCCTAAGCAGTCCCCCCCCCACCGCACAAACACTGTACCTGACGCCTTACCCTAACCACCCCACTCCCCGCCTGCACAAACACCGTACCTGACAACTTACCTTACCGCCCTGTACAAACATTGTACTTGACGCCTAACCACCCCCCCCCCCCTCCCTGCACAAACACCGTACCTAACGCCTAGCCCCAACCACCTCCTCTCTCTGCACAAACATGGTAGGGGGTGCTTAAATTGCCTGTTAACAGATACGTTCTAAGTAGCTTTGGAACAATATGTACCTATGTCTATCTCATCATGTCACTTCTGATACACCTTAAGGCTGCTTCCACACAGGGACGTTACTGAGCACGTTAGTGCGCCTGTAACGCTCCCCCAACGCACAGCAATGTAACACAAGTGGGCTGTTCACACTGCCCATATTGCATTACATGTAACGCTGCACGTTGTAGTGAAAGTGCAGCATGCTACGGCGTTAGAGCGGCTCTAGCCGCGTTAGACTGTTTGCACATGCTCAGTGGGGGGCGGAGAGGAGGCGAGGAAATGCCGCTACAGCACAATGGCTACTTAATATGCACTGCACTGGCGGCCGCTGATTGGCCAGCGGGACCACGTGATGCGGAGTGTCTCGCTCCGCATCACGTGGTCCCGCCGGCCAATCAGCGCCACCCTGGGAGACCTTATGCGGATAGAGCCGCCTAACGCGGCTCACTCTACCGTCCTCTCTTGCAGCACCATACGTTGTGTTAGGGGCGCGTTATGCGACCATAACGTCCCCTAAAACGCAACGTCTTGGTGTGTAAGTAGCCTAAGGGCGGGTTTCCACTGCTGCGAATCCAGGCCGATTCCCTGCTCACGAATTCGGATGGATTTCAGCAGCCTATAGAAGTCTATGAGAGCCATCCGAATTCGTGGCCGAGGAAAAATGAGGCCCTGCAGCATAATTTTGTACGTAGCTGTACGAATCCCATAGCCGCGCATAGCACGGCTAGAGCGATTCGGCTGCGAGAGGCAACAGCTGTGCCGGCATCGTGTCTCGCAGGACGCATGCAGCCGCACAAATGGAAACCTAGCCTTAATCTATCATCCATTGATCACCGATATACAGTATAATGCAGTTATGGTGCACTTGTTTTGAGGTTTACCCTGCGCAGTTTACAAACACTTCTCTGCAGCAGCCTGTATGCGATGGACACTTCATGACAGGTCCACTTTAATGATAACGATATACAACGGCAGACATAAAAATAGGTAACGCCCCTCTGTAACAACATGATCATCTAAGTCATAATAAACAATCCCCACATAGATTTAGGAAGTGACATTTCCTGGCATAGACCTGATCTGGATCCCGGCCAGTCCCGTCTCTGGATATCAGCCCAAAATTGTCACTTAATACCTTCCTGCGGACTTATCGTGAAACGCAGCACGCAGGATTTCACGGCTTGCCAATATATACCGCCGGCGACACCGAGACACGTGTCTCAGCTTAAAATTCACGGCAAACATTCCGGAAAACTCCGCCACAAACTTGACCTTCGCGAGACGCAGTTCTTGGAACTTCAACAAAAACTCAACGATGCGGCAAATAAACAACAACAAAGAATCAATCTCCCAAATGACACAGTAATTTCAATTAATTCTTATCTACCGATTTTTACTCATAATCTGCTGTGAAATGTCACTGGAAGATAATTCAGCTATGACGGCTCTGTACTGTGACAGAGTCTCTCCCAGCTGCAGTGACAAGATATTATAATGCAATCGGTACATTCTAATGACTCTGGAGCTGTATTATTAGTATCTACAGTGGCTTGCACAAGTATTCGGCCCCCTTGAAGTTTTCCACACTTTGTCACATTATTGCCACAAACATGAATCAATTTTATTGGAATTCCACGTAAAAGACCAATACAAAGTGGTGTACATGTGAGAAGTGGAACGAAAATCAAACATCATTCCAAACATTTTTTACAAACCAATAACTGCAAAGTGGGGTGTGCGTAATTATTCAGCCCCCTTTGGTCTGAGTGCAGTCAGTTGTCCATAGACATTGCCTATGAGTGCTAATGACTAAATAGAGTGCACCTGTGTGTAATCTAATGTCAGTACAAATACAGCTGCTCTGTGACGACCTCAGATGTTGTCTAAGAGAATATTGGGAGCAACAACACCATGAAGTCCAAAGAACACACCAGACAGGTGAGGAATAAAGTTATTGAGAAATTTAAAGCAGGCTTAGGCTACAAAAAGATTTCCAAAGCCTTGAACATCCCACAGAGCACTGTTCTAGCGATCATTCAGAAATGGAAGGAGTATGACACAACTGTAAACCTACCAAGACAAGGCCGTCCACCTAAACTCACAGGCCGAACAAGGAGAGCGCTGATCAAAATGCAGTCAAGAGGCCCATGGTGACTCTGGACGAGCTGCAGAGATCTACAGCTCAGGTGGGGGAATTTGTCCATAGGACAACTATTAGTCATGCACTGTACAAAGTTGGCCTTTATGGAAGAGTGGCAAGAAGAAAGGCATTGTTAACAGAAAGCATAAGAAGTCCCATTTGCAGTTTGCCACAAGCCATGTGGGGGACACAGCAACCATGTGGAAGAAGGTGCTCTGGTCAGATGAGACCAAAACGGAACTTTTTGGCCAAAATGCAAAACGCTATGTGTGGCGGAAAACTAACACTGCACATCACTCTGAACACACCATCCCCACTGTCAAATATGGTGGTGGCAGCATCATGCTCGGGGGGTGCATCTCTTCAGCAGGGACAGGGAAGCTGGTCAGAGTTGATGGGAAGATGGATGGAGCCAAATACAGGGCAATCTTGGAAGAAAACCTCTTGGAGTCTGCAAAAGACTTGAGACTGGGGCGGAGGTTCACCTTCCAGCAGGACAACGACCTTAAACATAAAGCCAGGACAACAATGGAATGGTTTAAAACAAAACATATCCATGTGTTAGAATGGCCCAGTCAAAGTCCAGATCTAAATCCAATCGAGAATCTGTGGCAAGATCTGAAAACTGCTGTTCACAAACGCTGTCCATCTAATCTGACTGAGCTGGAGCTGTTTTGCAAAGAAGAATGGGCAAGGATTTCAGTCTCTAGATGTGCAAATCTGGTAGAGACATACCTTAAAAGACTGGCAGCTGTAATTGCAACAAAAAGGTGGTTCTACAAAGTATTGACTCAGGGAGCTGAATAATTACGCACACCCCACTTTGCAGTTATTGATTTGTAAAAAATGTTTGGAATGATGTACGATTTTCGTTCCACTTCTCACGTGTACACCACTTTATATTGGTCTTTCACGTGGAATTCCAATAACATTGATTCAGGTTTGCGGCAGTAATATGACAAAATGTGGAATACTTCAAGGGGGCCGAATACTTTTGAAAGCCACTGTATATAGCACTGACATCTTCTACAGCACATTACAGAGTACATAGTCATGTTACTGACTGTCCTAAGAGGAGCTCACAATCTAATCCCTACCATAGTCATAGTCTATGGGCCTGATTCACAAAAAACAGTTAGCACGCTGGTGAAAAGCCCTTTTTTTATGCCTAAACTCAGTTTAGGCATGATAAGTTTAGGCGTGATAAGTTTAGGCGTAATAAGTTTAAGCACCAACTGGGTTAGCACCACAGTGCACAGCTGATCAAAAGTTTGGCGCTAGCAAAGTCTGGTGCACTTCGCATAGAGTTTATTGGCGCTGCTTTGCGTGCGGGACTTTGCGTTCGATCTAAACTTCTCTAAACTTAGCACGCCTAAACTTATCACGCCTAAACTTATCACGCCTAAACTTATCACGCCTAAACTTATCACACCTAAACTTATCACACCTAAACTTATCACACCTAAACTTATCACGCCTAAACTTATCACGCCTAAACTTATCACGCCTAAACTGGCTTTTCACCAGCATGGTGCAATGGTTATCACGCCTAAAGTCTCTGACTGGGTTAGCACCACTTTGTGAATCGAGCCCCATGTATGTATTGTGTAGTGTATGTATCGTAGTCTAGTGAGTAAAAAAAAGTAATTTTTTTAGGGGGAAGCAAATAAAACTTATCTGTATGTTTTTGGGTGTGGGAGGAAACAGGAGGGCCCGGAGGAAACACACACAGACACAGGGAGAGCATACAAACTCCATGTAGATAGTGCCCTGGCTGAGATTTGACCTGGAGACCCAGCGCTGCAAGGTGAGAGCGCTAACCACTACGCCACCGTGCTGCCCCAGCTGTGTGAATGTAGAAGTGCCTCTCTGGGGCTACAATATAAAGTTCTCTTGGAAAACAGGAGAAATCTTTTCGGCTTTAGAACTCTTCTGACCTAAATTCAACGCAACATCAAAATCCGAAAAAAAATGTTTCAAGTGAAAATCGTTGAATCACAAAGACCGCGGCGCCGACGCATCTCCGCCTGGTGAAGTTATACTTCAAGGAAAAGTATTACACTTTCACGGCAGGTTTTTTGTAACCCCTTAGGTCCCGTTTCCACTAGAGCCGAATCGCTGCCTTTCCCTGCGTGGGAATTTGGATGGGGAAACACAGCCTATAAAAATCTATTTTCACATAGAGGAGGTTTAAAAAATAAATAAAAATCAGAGAGCATGCAGCAAAAATGCGCATTGCGTATGCAAATCCCTGTAGCCGCGTAGCTGATTTGGACGCATTCTTGCATCACCGCTGGTGCCGGCATCTCGCAAGACGCAGCCCTAAGGCTGTGTTCACAATACAGCACCGAAGTGACAGCGTTTGATACATAGGATCCGTCCACACTTGATTTGTAAGATTCGTTGCAGTGAGCGGACTGCACTTCTGCGTAACCTGCGACTTTTCTGGGTGAGTGGATGGATTTCCCGTATAGCCTATGGTTGAAACGCATCTACCCGCCAATCGAGGCCTGGCTTTAAGCGGACCTGAACTCAGAGCTTCCTCTCTGCTTTAAAAGATGCTTGGTATAATTTGCCTTCTTAAAACAGAAGGAAACTTGCAATAATTCAGCTATAAGGACACAATTTGACCTCTCAGCTGTGTCACGTGACTGTCATGGCAGAGATGGGAGATAAGCTCATTTGAAAGCACAGGATGCTACCATGAAAGCAGGAAGTAGACACACTGCAGATTTATTTTAGGATTTCTATCAGCTGTAACAAATAAAGGTTTTTCTTTAAAAGTTATGATGTTGCGAATATTTTAGAGCAGAGAGAAAGTTCTGAGTTCAGGTCCGCTTTATTCATTTCAGATTTGCTGTGCGCATTAACATGGAAGCCACCACTGGTGTCCGCGTCTCGGGGGACGCCATACATAATGGCCTGGCATCAGGAACAGACTCTGGCGAGCGTACAGATGAACGCAATACACCTATGGTGCGTAACGATCTCTGCCGGTGACGAATGCATCCTCTTCCAGCCCGTCTGTCTCACGGACCGCATCGCCTGATCCGATCAGACATCTAACATGTTGTTCCTTTCCTGATTGTTCCGCAGCCGACGCAGGTTGTGAAAAATGTGGGCTTGCTTTTACGTCTGTTTACTTTTGTTTTTAAGCACTCTAAAAAAAAAAAATGTATTTGCGCATAACTTTCCCATCACGCGCTTCTCTGCGCTCCCCTCCTGGCATTTCGTATTGACTGTAAGCGAATCTCATCCAGTATTAATGAGCGCGTTGCGAAGGAGAACAGGTTTATCGCCGTTCTGTTTACTGTACTTTATCCACCTCGCGTTCTGCTGGACGTAACTGTCTGATCGCACTAATGAAAACAGATAGGAATCCTCTCGCTGAAAAGCCGAACTTCTGAGGTGAAAGTTATCCATACATAAAAAGTCGGAATAAAAAGCGTCGTCTTAAAGTATAAGAAATGGCAAAACAATCCAAGTCTCGCTCTAGAAACCATTCACGTATTTAAAGCTCAAGAAACAGCCATACTATCCCATGAAAAAACACATATATAAGTAGATAAATACTGGTTCTACTTACATAACAGATGTATTGTACTGTCCACGTTTTGATTTCAGTGAATTTTATATTAAATAAAGAGAAAACTGTTCCAGGCATTTTCCATATTTACTGCCTCTGACTGAAGCCAATCCTGATGTCATTGCCTCCCTTACTCTTTATTTCTCCTCTGCTTGAAATCGTGTATGCATGCCAGACCTCCTCCTCACTGAGCTTAATAGAAACTGCACTGTCCTATCTAGTTTGCTTTGTAAGCACACATGAGTACAGCATAGATCGTATGTCAGCAGCTTCTGCAGAGGGGTCAGGTGTATTTCCCTTCTCAGCCTCCTGTCACACTGAACTGCCCTCAGCCAATCAGTGAGGAGCAGGAAAGTGGGAGGGGAGATAACAAGCTTCCCCTCCCCCTGGCAATGTACCAAATACAGCCAGGCTGACTGAGATAAGATTCATTACAGCAGAAACATTTATGATTATATTGGAACTAGGACTAAGCCTGTCCGTTTAAAAACCGTGCTAGGGGTTCAGTCGCTGAAACAGGGTAAGCTTCGCTTAAGGTTCGTACACACGTCCATCTTTTCCAATCAACTATCGTTTAAACTTGATAAGTTGGACTTGTGGGCGTCGTAACGACCAACTGATAAGAGAAGGATTGCCCGATCCAATTGGCAGATCAGTTGGTACGACTACCGAGCAAACAACTGTCGGGAGATGTATGTATGCGTTTGTTTATCTTACATTTTTTTGTATGAAGATACTTTATATGGCAGCAGCACGGTGGTGTAGTGGTTACTACTCTCACATTGCAGTGCTGGGTCACTGGTTCAAATCCAAGCCAGGGCACTATCTGCACAGAGTTTCAATGTTCTCTCTGTGTGGGTTTCCTCCGGGCACTCAGATTTACTCCCACACCCAAAAAAACATACAGAAAAGTTAATTGGCTTCCCCCTAAATTGGCCCTAGAGTAGACTACGATACATATACTACACGATACATACCTAGACATAGGACTATGGTAGGGACTAGATTGTGAGCCCCTCTGAGGGAAAATGAAGTGACAAGACAATATACGTTGTACAGCGCCGTGGAAGATGTTGGCGCTATATAAATACACTTTATAGACATTCTGCTATTTATTACTTGTGCTATATATTCTTGTGCTGGTGGATGAGGTGGAAGATAGACGAGGAACGTACCATCACATCACCATAGGGAATGGGAGACTTGTCCCGCAAAGCACCATCAGATTGCGGCTCAGTATACCGGCAAGGCGGCTCGTTCCGTAAAGCACCATCAGATTGCGGCTCAGTATACCGGCAAGGAGGCTCGTTCCGTAAAGCACCATCAGATTGCGGCTCAGTATACCGGCAAGGAGTCTCGTTCCGTAAAGCACCATCTGATTGTGGCTCAGTATACTGGCAAGGAGGCTCGTTCCGTAAAGCACCATCAGATTGCGGCTCAGTATACCGGCAAGGAGGCTCGTTCCGTAAAGCACCATCTGATAGCGGCTCCGTATACCGGCAAGGCGGCTCGTTCCGTAAAGCACCATCAGATTGCGGCTCAGTATACCGGCAAGGAGGCTCGTTTCGTAAAGCACCATCAGATTGCGGCTCAGTATACCGGCAAGGCGGCTCGTTTCGTAAAGCACCATCAGATTGCGGCTCAGTATACCGGCAAGGAGGCTCGTTCCGTAAAGCACCATCAGATTGCGGCTCAGTATACTGGCAAGGAGGCTCGTTCCGTAAAGCACCATCAGATTGCGGCTCAGTATACCGGCAAGGAGGCTCGTTCCGTAAAGCACCATCAGATTGCGGCTCAGTATACCGGCAAGGAGGCTCGTTCCGTAAAGCACCATCAGATTGCGGCTCAGTATACCGGCAAGGAGTCTCGTTCCGTAAAGCACCATCAGATTGCGGCTCAGTATACCGGCAAGGAGGCTCGTTCCGTAAAGCACCATCAGATTGCGGCTCAGTATACCGGCAAGGAGTCTCGTTCCGTAAAGCACCATCTGATTGCGGCTCAGTATACCGGCAAGGAGGCTCGTTCCGTAAAGCACCATCAGATTGCGGCTCAGTACACCGGCAAGGAGGCTCGTTCCGTAAAGCACCATCTGATTGCGGCTCAGTATACCGGCAAGGCGGCTCGTTCCGTAAAGCACCATCAGATTGCGGCTCAGTATACCGGCAAGGAGTCTCGTTCCGTAAAGCACCATCTGATTGCGGCTCAGTATACCGGCAAGGAGGCTCGTTCCGTAAAGCACCATCAGATTGCGGCTCAGTATACCGGCAAGGAGGCTCGTTCCGTAAAGCACCATCAGATTGCGGCTCAGTATACCGGCAAGGAGGCTCGTTCCGTAAAGCACCATCAGATTGCGGCTCAGTATACCGGCAAGGAGGCTCGTTCCGTAAAGCACCATCAGATTGCGGCTCAGTATACCGGCAAGGAGGCTCGTTCCGTAAAGCACCATCAGATTGCGGCTCAGTATACCGGCAAGGAGGCTCGTTCCGTAAAGCACCATCAGATTGCGGCTCAGTATACCGACAAGGAGGCTCGTTCCGTAAAGCACCATCAGATTGCGGCTCAGTATACCGGCAAGGAGGCTCGTTCTGTAAAGCACCATCAGATTGCGGCTCAGTATACCGGCAAGGAGGCTCGTTCTGTAAAGCACCATCAGATTGCGGCTCAGTATACCGGCAAGGAGGCTCGTTCCGTAAAGCACCATCTGATTGCGGCTCAGTATACCGGCAAGGAGGCTCGTTCCGTAAAGCACCATCAGATTGCGGCTCAGTATACCGGCAAGGAGGCTCGTTCCGTAAAGCACCATCAGATTGCGGCTCAGTATACCGGCAAGGAGGCTCGTTCCGTAAAGCACCATCTGATTGCGGCTCAGTATACCGGCAAGGAGGCTCGTTCCGTAAAGCACCATCAGATTGCGGCTCAGTATACCGGCAAGGAGGCTCGTTCCGTAAAGCACCATCAGATTGGGGCTCAGTATAACGGCAAGGAGGCTCGTTCCATAAAGCACCATCTGATAGCGGCTCAGTATACCGGCAAGGAGTCTTGTTCCGTAAAGCACCATTTGATTGCGGCTCAGTATACCGGCAAGGAGGCTCGTTCCGTAAAGCACCATCAGATTGCGGCTCAGTATACCGGCAAGGAGGCTCGTTCCGTAAAGCACCATCAGATTGCGGCTCAGTATACCGGCAAGGAGGCTTGTTCCGTAAAGCACCATCTGATTGCGGCTCAGTATACCGGCAAGGAGGCTCGTTCCGTAAAGCACCATCAGATTGCGGCTCAGTATACCGGCAAGGAGGCTTGTTCCGTAAAGCACCATCAGATTGCGGCTAAGTATACCGGCAAGGAGGCTCGTTCCGTAAAGCACCATCAGATTGCGGCTCAGTATACCGGCAAGGAGTCTTGTTCCGTAAAGCACCATTTGATTGCGGCTCAGTATACCGGCAAGGAGGCTCGTTCCGTAAAGCACCATCAGATTGCGGCTCAGTATACCGGCAAGGAGGCTCGTTCCGTAAAGCACCATCAGATTGCGGCTCAGTATACTGGCAAGGGGGCTCGTTCCGTAAAGCACCATCAGATTGCGGCTCAGTATACCGGCAAGGAGGCTCGTTCCGTAAAGCACCATCAGATTGCGGCTCAGTATACCGGCAAGGAGGCTCGTTCCGTAAAGCACCATCAGATTGCGGCTCAGTATACCGGCAAGGAGGCTCGTTCCGTAAAGCACCATCAGATTGCGGCTCAGGTTACCGGCAAGGAGGCTCGTTCTGTAAAGCACCATCAGATTGCGGCTCAGTATACCGGCAAGGAGGCTCGTTCCATAAAGCACCATCTGATAGCGGCTCAGTATACCGGCAAGGAGGCTCGTTCTGTAAAGCACCATCAGATTGCGGCTCAGTATACCGGCAAGGAGGCTCGTTCCATAAAGCACCATCTGATAGCGGCTCCGTATACCGGCAAGGAGGCTCGTTCTGTAAAGCACCATCAGATTGTGGCTCAGTATACCGGCAAGGAGGCTCGTTCCATAAAGCACCATCTGATAGCGGCTCCGTATACCAGCAAGGAGGCTCGTTACGTAAAGTACCATCAGATTGCGGCTCAGTATACCGGCAAGGATGCTCGTTCCGTAAAGCACCATCAGATTGCGGCTCAGTATACCGGCAAGGAGGCTCGTTCCATAAAGCACCATCAGATTGTGGCTCAGTATACCGGCAAGGCGGCTCGTTCCGTAAAGCACCATCAGATTGCGGCTCAGTATACCGGCAAGGCGGCTCGTTACGTAAAGCACCATCAGATTGGGGCTCAGTATACCGGCAAGGCGGCTCGTTCCGTAAAGCACCATCTGATTGCGGCTCAGTATACCGGCAAGGCGGCTCGTTCCATAAAGCACCATCAGATTGTGGCTCAGTATACCGGCAAGGCGGCTCGTTACGTAAAGCAAAATCAGATTGGGGCTCAGTATACCGGCAAGGAGGCTCGTTCCGTAAAGTACCATCAGATTGCGGCTCAGTATACCGGCAAAGGCGGCGAGTGTCATCGGGGAGCAGGCAAGCAGATCTCTAAAGCATATTTATTTACCTGGAAGTGCAGCTTTCATTATTCATGCAAGTCTGGCTTTTTCTCGCACCCCGAGGATTCAACACATTCTTAAGTCTGTTGATGGAACAATACTTATTCCAGCAATTCTCTCCCGCCCCGGCGTGCTGCGCTCTCCCGGGCCCCGAAGTCATTAATAACCAGAACGGCGTTTTCAAGAGCTCCTCCTAACGATCGTTTAACTTCTTTATATGCTAAAAGTGGAAGATTAAAGATTAAAGTGGACCAGAACTGCACAGGACAAAAGCAAAGCACAGAGAAATGCACTCTGTATGTATTTTGAGTGTTAAGCCAGTCTAATTCCCCCTCATTTGTGACTAATCACAACTGTAAATTGATCTCTCAGCTGTCTCAGCTGACTGTCACAGCAGAGAGGCTAATTTGAAAGCACGGGATGTTAACCCTATGTCTGCTTCCATGAAAGCAGGAAGTAGACACACTGCAGATTTATTGCAGGATTTGTATCAGCTGTAACAGAGAAATGTTTTTTCTTTAAATGTTATTATGCTGTTGCTTATCTTTTATAGCAGAGAGGAAGTTCTGAGTTCAGGTCCGCTATAACATGAGTATTCACGCACGACCCTGTACGTCTATCCGCCGCACGTACACCCATTAAGTGAAGCTGGTGATTTTGGGGGGCTGCAGCAAATCGTCGCCACATAGACTGCGATGTTAATGGCGATTAAACGTCATGAAGGTTTAATAAGTTGGCACGGATATCGGTGGAGGGGCTTTTAGCAGCAACTTTACTCACGTAAAACTCCGCCGGGTCACAGAGAGGAGGCGGGCACTGGGGATGAAGGCAGGGCCACAAAAACTAAGGGAGGAGTTTCATATACTCCTCCCCGCTGGGTGTCTCTGCTCAGTGACCCTGAATGGGTGGCAGCGGGGGAGAGGACTGGCAAAGCTCATCGGTGTCCACAGCCTTCCACCCCGATCCCAACCCGCGAGCATCTTACTACTCTTATTATATAGTCTTTTTATACTGTATAGTGCCAACATCTTCTGCAGCACATTACAGAGTACCTAGCCATGTCACTGACTGTCCTCAGAGGAGCTCACACTCTAATCCTACCATAGTCATAGTCTAATGTCCTACCATATTATTATTATGTATTTATATAGCACTGACATCTCCTGCAGCACAATACAGAGTATATAGCCATGTCACTGACTGTCCTCAGAGGAGTTCACAATCTAATCCTACCATAATCATAGTGTAATGTCCTACCATATTATTATTATGTATTTATATAGCACTGACATCTTCTGCAGCACTTTACAGAGTACATAGTCATGTCACTGACTGTCCTCAGAGGAGTTCACACTCTAATCCTGCCATAGTCATAGCCTAATGTCCTACCATATTATTATTATGTATTTATATAGCACTGACATCTTCTGCAGCACATTACAGAGTACATAGTCATGTCACTGACTGTCCTCAGAGGAGCTCACACTCTAATCCAACCATAGTCATAGTCTAATGTCCTCCCATATTATTATTATGTATTTACATAACACTGACATCTCCTGCAGCACATTACAGAGTACATAGTCATGTCACTGACTGTCCTCAGAGGAGCTCACAGTCTAATCCTACCATAGTCAGTGTAATGCCCTACCATATTATTATTATGTATTTATATAGCACTGACATCTTCTGCAGCACATTACAGAGTACATAGTCATGTCACTGACTGTCCTCAGAGGAGCTCACAGTCTAATCCTACCATAGTCAGTGTAATGCCCTATCATATTATTATAATTTGGAAGGCTGGTGTGCAGCCCCCGCTGTGTGCGCCCGTCTCTCTATCCTCCCAGCGGCGGGTGTACAGCGCATACAGCAGAGGGGGCCAGTCACCTTGAGAAGTCTGCAGAGCGTTCTCCGGGGAGCGAGTGAGGAAACGGCACCCTAATGTCACATTATAATTGGGAAACCTATCACAGAAACACAGAAGTCAGGAATATCATTACGCGGGGCAATGTGGTGTGCGCAAAACTGTATGCAAACAACACCAGGAGAGTTTAACAAGACGGCTCCAGCAGAGTCAATTACCTGCCTACCCAATGTCCCTGGGGAAGGGGGAATTACAGGAAAATGATGAGCCAAAGAACTGCAGAGTTATCACATGGCAAGGTCTTATTTTATATGTACAACTTTATTTTGAAAAGGTCAGAACAAAATATAAATTAACTTGTGTACAGAAAATACTCTGAAACAACATCTGTATAGCAGCAAATGGAAAGCTGGGCTTCTAGTCATTTTATGGAAAAACAGCTTATACTGTACATACTGGAGGTAGCAGAGATCAGTGCAGGCTGCAGCTAGTTTACTATCAGTACAGGCACAGAGTAACAGCATTTAATGTACATACTGGAGGTAGCAGAAATCAGCACATACTGCAGCTAGTTTACTATCAGTACTGGCACAGAGTAACAGCTTACATTGTACATACTGGGGGTAGCAGAGATCAGCACACACTGCAGCCAGTTTACTTTCAGTACAGGCACAGAGTAACAGCTTATACTGTACATACTGGAAGTAGCAGAGATCAGTGCAGGCTGCAGCTAGTTTACTATGCAGCACACACTGCAGCTAGTTTACTATCAGTACAGGCACAGATAAACAGCTTTTATTGTACATACTGGAGGTAGCAGATATCAGCACATACTGCAGCTAGTTTACTATCAGTACTGGCACATAGTAACTGCTTATACTGTACATACTGGGGCTAGCAGAGATCAACACACACTGCAGCTAGTTTACTTTCAGTACAGGCACAGAGTAACAGCTTATACTGTACATACTGGAGGCAGCAGAGATCAACACACACTGCAACTAGTTTACATTCAGTACAGGCACAGAGTAACAGCTTATACTGTACATACTGGAGGCAGCAGAGATCAGCACACGCTGCAGCTAGTTTCCTAACAGTACAGGCATAGAGTAACCGCTTATACTGTACATACTGGAAGCAGCAGAGATCAGTGCAGGCTGCAGCTAGTTTACTATCAGTACAGTCACAGAGTAACAGCTTATACTGTAAATACTGGAGGCAGCAGAGATCAGCACACACTGTAGCTAGTTTGCTATCAGTACAGGCACACAGTAACAGCTTATACTATACATACTGGAGGTAGCAGAGATCAGCACACACTGTAGCTAGTTTGCTATCAGTACAGGCACAGAGTAACAGCTTATACGGTACATACTGGAGGCAGCAGAGATCAGCACACAATGCAGGAAGTTTACTATCAGTACAGGCACAGAGTAACAGCTTATACTGTACATACTGGAGGCAGCAGAGAGCAGCACACACTGCAGCTAGTTTACTATCAGTACAGGCACAGTGTAACAGCTTATACTGTACATACTGGAGGCAGCAGAGATCAGCACACACTGCAGCTAGTTTACTATCAGTAAAGGCACAGAGTAACAGCTTATACTGTACATACTGGAGGTAGCAGAGATCAGCACACGCTGCAGCTAGATTACTATCAGTACAGGCACAGAGTAACAGCTTATACTGTACATACTGGAGGTAGCAGAGATCAGCACACGCTGCAGCTAGTTTACTATCAGTACAGGCACAGAGTAACAGCTTATACTGTACATACTGGAGGTAGCAGAGATCAGCACACACTGCAGCTAGTTTACTATCAGTACAGGCACAGTGTAACAGCTTATACTGTACATACTGGAGGTAGCAGAGATCAGCACACACTGCAGCTAGTTTATTATCAGTACAGGCAGAGAGTAACAGCTTATACTGTACATACTGGAGGCAGCAGAGATCAGCACACACTGCAGCTAGTTTATTATCAGTACAGGCCCAGAGTAACAGCTTATACTGTACATACTGGAGGCAGCAGAGAGCTGCACACACTGCAGCTAGTATACTATCAGTACAGGCACAGAGTAACAGCTTATACTGTACATACTGGAGGCAGCAGAGAGCTGCACACACTGCAGCTAGTATACTATCAGTACAGGCACAGAGTATTGGCTTAGACTTGACTATAGATGCAGGCATGGCATGCCAGTATTACAAACTGGGAGGAAATACCCTAGTATATGCACTAACACTCTGAACTGCCAGTATAAGAATATGGGACATTTCTCCCGCACGCGTTATATCTGCGGATTAATCGCCGCTGTCGCATTCTCCGCCTGGCTAAATAAAGCCACAACGTCATTAGTGATGGATATCGGACGGAGCGTAAGCAAGCGGCGACCTGCTATAATAAACCATTACAAATGACGGCACCTTTATTAAATGACACCACGAAGCAAAGCGCGACACACGGATATAAACAATTACAAATAAAACAACCGCCGCCTAAATTATAACAAATGATGGAGCGGCGCACACAGAAATCATTACGACCTCGAGGTCTCTAATGACGACACTCAAACAATCCGCTATTAATGAGGTCGATCGCGTGAACGGCGCTAACGGCCCAGCGTGAAATTCTGCAATGAGTGTATTATATTAGGTAATAAGTGGCAGTTACAGTCATTATACTAACAGCCCTTCTCCCTCCCCCGCTGCGTTCGCTGGCGGCCGGCGCCTATAGGCAGGTCACGCAGGAGCGCTCCACGCCATTGGTTCTCTAAATGGATTGTAAAAGCCTGCTAATGACGATCATGGCACCATCCTGGTTTGGAAGGTAATGGAAGAGGCAACAATTTTGCATAAATGGTGCATGCGTCTTTTAAAGGGACCACTATCACGAAAAATTGTGACATTTAAAATACAAATAAACACATACAAATAAGAAGAATGTTTATTCCAGAATTACTTTTCTCCCATGTTGCGGTCACCTACAGCATGTAGTCGAAATCTGACGGAACTGACAGGTTTTGGACAAGTCTACCTCCTCATGGGCGATTCTCAGCATTACCGTTATTCTTTACAAAAGCACTCCCTGGAAAGAATCTATATAAAGATGCAGGCCGTTGCCTGTACCTGTTTGCACACTATTCTGGCAGTTGAACTGAACAACTGCCGTTCACTAAGTGCTTTTAATATAAAGAAAACCCTGGGAATCCCCTATGAGGAGATGGACTAGTCCAAAACCTGTCCGATCTTTCAGATTTCTACTACCTACTTTAAGTGACCACAACATAGGAAGAAAAGTAATTTATAGCTCCTTTTACTCAGAAAAATTCACTTTTACATTTTATGCCACATGGAAAACACACGGGAATATGTGCCACACAACATGCTAAACACCTTAACCACTTAAAGCGGACCCAAACCAAACATTTTTTTTTTTAATTAAAAATATTTAGTTGCATCACTCTGACACATACAAAGATAAATAAACACTCCTTCAAGCCTATGAGCATTTCACATTTTCACCTTCTCTTTGCATAGCTAGTGTTATACAGGTGGCAGCCATTAGCAATTCCTGCTTTGCTGGACACCACCTACTTCACCAGTGTGCCGGAGTCTGTCCCGCCAATAAATGTAACATATTTTATATTTGTCATCATGCAGCTGAAAAAAGGCTGCTATTTATTATTATAATTTAGAAAATAGGTTTTATTTCTGAAATCTTGTATTTTTAATTTGGGTCCACTTTAATGACAAGCTGACTTATAAAAACGTCCTGCTAGAGCCTCTTAATGGCTCCAGCACATTTTTATGAGTCAGACTGTGCTGCTGCCGCTGTGCGCGTGCGCGCTCCCGCGCGTACATTCCCGTGCATATGAAAATAGTGAAAAAAAAAACCACCATAGAAAAAATACACCTTTATTTCCAAATACTATATTGTCACCATACTTTGTACTAGAGGCATAATTAAAATCTTGTGATAACCAGAACAAATAGGCAGATAAAATGTGTGGGTTTTATGCACAGTAGCAGTGTTTATATTAAAACTATAGGGGATGAAATTGGAGAAATAGTGTATTTTTTCATTTTTTCCTTTTGAAATGCATAGAAAATAAAATAATTACTGAAAACAAATATCAACCCCAAAAAGCCCAATTGGTGGGGAAAAAAACAAGATTAGTTCATTGTGATTAGTAGTGATGAAGCTATTGGCAAATGAAAGGGAGGAGCACTGAAAGGTGAAAGTTGCTCTAGTCCGTTAGGGTAAAAACTTCTTTGGGGTGAAGTGGTTAAAGAGGAAATCCAGTGAAAACAGCGTAATGAAAAAAAAGTACTTAGTTTTTACAATATTTATAAATGATTTAGTCAGTGTTTGCCCATTGTGAAAGCTTTCGTCTCCCAGATTTACATTCTGTAATTTATCACATGGCGACCTCTTTACTGCTGGCAGGCAACAAGACACCCACAGTGTGATGTCAGTACCTAGGTCCTGACATCACTCTGTGGGAGGGGTTTCACCACAATATCAGCCATACAGAGGCCACGATGATCCGTTTGTGAAAAGGAAAAGGGGTATCTGCTACTGATTGGTATGAAGTTCAATTCTTGGTTACGGTTCCTGTTTAATATCCCCTCTGCCCACATAAATATATTTTAGCTGAGATTTATTTTTGTCTTTGTTATCTTTATGAGAGAAAACTTACCTCCACACATCAATCTTGCCTTATTAAGGTGTAGAGAGAAGTTTTCACAGTCAGAGAGTTATCTTATCACATCAGTCCTTATGCTGGGTGCACGTGTTGAGATTTCCCGCTCGATTTGCGGTTCGATTCGATTATTTCAAACATGCTCGATCGAATTTTGATCGTTCCTGCCGTCGATTTTGCATACTTAACATTAAAAAAAAAACCGATCAAAATCCAATCGAGTATGTTTGAAATAATCAAATCGATCCGTTCGATCACGCAAATCGAGCGGGAAATCTCAACGTGTGTACCCAGCATAAGGTTACCGCCTCTGTAATTATTTTCACACGCAGTTAATTAACAGCCTGTCTTTAACTTTAGAATTCTGTAGTTATTTGAAGGATTAAAGTGTTAACTTTAGAGATCTATCCTTAACTTAAAGGCCTCAATTCACTAAGATCATGCTGGAGATAATAAGGCAAGAGAAAATTTACCTCCACACAGTAAGAGAGTTATCTTACCTCTTCATTCCTTACGTTACCTCTTCTGTAGTTAATTTACCTCCTCTGTAGTTAAGTTACCTTCTCTGTATTTATTTTCACACGCAGTTAATAAACAGCCTGTCTTTGACTCTGGAGTTATTTTAAGGATTGAAGAGTTAACTTAAAGACAGAAGAGTTAACTTTAGGTTTGCCTGTGGTAAAATGTTTCCTGAATACTACATGCCTTATCACCATGGTAACAACTCTAGAAGAGTTATTAAAGACAGGAGATAAGCTTAGTGAATTGAGGCCAAAGACAGAAGAATTAAGTTTACTACATGCCTTATCACCATGGTGATAACTCTAGAAATGTTATTTAAGTGTACTAGAGCTGTTAAATTAAAAATATTTTATGCATACCTGGGGCTTCCTCCAGCCCCATCTGCTCCAATCGCTAACACGCCGCCGTCCTCTGCTGCCTGCAGCTTCGGGAACCGGGTCCTGCTACTGCCATCCGTCGCGGCCAGCTACGCAGGAGAAGTGCGCCCTTTACGTATCTTTCCGTCAGCTGCTGCAGAGATACGCATATAGCGCACTTCTCTTACGCTAGACTGGCTCCGACTGACGGAAGAGCGGGGAGCCGGTTCTCGTAGCTGCGGGCAGCGGAGGACGGCAGCGTGGGATTGATCGGAGCGGATGGGGCTGGAGAAAGCCCCAGGTATGTATAAAATCTTTAACCACTTTGTCCTCCTTGACGTATAAAAACGTCAAGGAGGACAGGCGCGCTCCCGCGGCCGATCGCGCGCGTGCACGCGCACTCCCGGCCGCGGAGTCGGTAGCCACGGAATCAATGTATCGGGCTAGGGAGCCCGATCATTGATTCCTCTCCCCCGCTGAAAAAGCGACAGCTTCTCTCGGAAGCTTCGCTCTTTCTGAAGCTGTGTCCCTCTAAGCGTACATTGTACGCTTAGAGTGACGTCATGTAAAAAAAATCGAGATTGCCATCTTGTGGCCAAAAAGTAAAACTACAAGTAAATGCCCAAAAACATTACAATACACCAATATTTCCCCAAATAAAACACTTTTATATTCCACCCTCCCAAAAATGCCCACATAAAACGTTTAATAAAAAAAAAACAAAAAAAACATTACTATAAAAAAAACAACACATAAATATTTACCTAAGGGTCTAAACTTTTTGAATATATATGTAAAGATGAAATATTTCTCTCTATTTTTTTTTTTTATAAGCTTGTAAATGGTGATGTATGCAAAACGGAAAAAATGCTCTTTTATTTCCAAATAAAATATTGTCGCGATACATTGTGATAGGGAAATAATTTAAATGGTGAAATAACTGTGACAAATGGGCAATTACAATACGTGGGTTTTAATTATGGAGGCATGTATTATTTTAAAACTGTAATGGCCGAAAACTGACAAATAATGAATTTTTTCATTTTTTTTCTTATTCTTCCTGTTAAAATGCATTTACAGTAAAGTGGCTCTTAGCAAAATGTACCCCCCAAACAAAGCCTAATTGGTGGCGGAAAAAACAAGATATAGATCAGTTCATTGTGATAAGTAGTGATAAAGTTATAGGCTAATGAATGGGAGGTGAACATTGCTCGGATGCATACGCTGAAAACGACTGAGATGTTAAGTGGTTAAAGACAGCTGTGAGTCCCTTTAAAGACAGGAGATAAGTTTAGTGAATTGAGGCCAATTGTTTTGTGTCTGTAGTTTCCTCACGTATTGGCTGACAGTCCATCAATCCCTGTATGTCTAGTGCTGCTTACATGAGCAGATTGCAGGAGGCATAATAAATACACCATTTGCGTTTATTCTAGCGGTAGTTAATGTTCTGTATCGTGTTGAAGGATTATTGAGGCTCTCCATGCCGGCATTGGAGTGAGCACGTCTGGCATTGTGTGGTGGGGAAACACACACTGTTGTGGTGAAGATGCAGGAAACGCATGGAATGGATCAGAGCTTTCCTGTGGGCCCTTTTGATGGAGCAGAGTGTTAAAGCATACCCGAAGTGACATGATGAGATAGACATGTGTATGTACAGTGCCTAGCACACTAATAACTAGGCTGTGTTCCCTTTCTTCTTTCCTCTGCACCAGGGTGTGGTGACAGCTTTCCTCTTATTATATGATAGGAATTCTACCAGCACCCCAAGTGTTGTGAAATGTATTGGAGCCAGTGATGCTCATCCGAGCTAGGATATCCGAGGTACTCGGATATCCTAGCTCTTTTTTCACTATTCGAGCTCGAATATCAAGCTCGAATAGTATTAGCTATCCGGAGATATCCTAGCTATCCGAGCTCGGATAGCGTCACGACAGATGTCACCTCGAGTCCTCACAAGCGAATCAGAGGGCTCCCAGCCCTCTGACTGCAGCCAATCACAGAGGGGGAGCCTGGCCAAGCCCCCCTCTATAAATAGCGGACACCATCTTGCCTCACTCGTCCTGCTTGCGACTTACTGACTGACTGTACTGAGAGACAGTAACCTGAGAGCTGGGCGAAGCTAGGGCGAGAAGGGGCGTGACCGGGTGGGCTCTGAGCTGGACTGTCCAGAAACAATAGGGTCGCCAGGTGTAAAGTAAAGGTGGAGTGTCTTGGCCAGGGGCCAGGACACTATAAGACCAGGGGGCTGGCCATTCAGCCTCCCTTCTTGGATCGTGTGGATACAGCAAACTTCGCTGGAGCTCAGGCTGGGGTAAGTGCAGTTTTTCTTACTAGGCCTTAGCCAGAAATCCCCAGCCATCGCCCAGCATCAGGCCCACACAACGGCAGCCTTTGTCCCCAGTGGTTAGCTGCAGCCCCTGTAATCCCCAGCCATCCAGCCCATTCATCCCGGCTGCCCCAGCCCGGCCAAACTCCATCCCATCCCGGGCCCAGCTCACCCAGACCTTTACAGCAGCTTCAGGCGACCGACCCGCAGTTCCTACCTCACCTTACATCTCCCCCCAAGGCGATCCTGGGCACACCAAGTCTCCTCTTTGTGTGCCATCCATCCATCCCACCCAGCGCAGCGGCCGCCTCGCAGCACTCCAGGCCCTTTCAGCACCCTCCAAGTGCCCCAGGTGGCCGCGGGCTGTCGCATCCCACCCCTCTCACCCCTCCTGCCCAGCTACCCCACCAAGCCTTCCCACCTCAGCCCACCCTCCCCGGCACCGAGCAGCTGCAGGGGCAAACAGGCATGGATGCCCCGATGCAGGAGCTCTGGGACCAGGTGCGGGCCATGCCAGGCGAACAGGGGATGCTGTGGCTACAGGCCCAGCTCACTGACCTGGCTAGGGCTCAGCGCCCGGAGAACCCGAGAAGAAGGAGGCCTCCGGTCTGTTTTTAGCCCCGCAGGCTCCCCAGCCAGGAGCAGGAGGCGGGGGGAGGAGGGTCCCATAGATGCGGAGGTCGTCGCGGGGGGCATGGGGGCCCAGGCAGCGGCGGCGGATCGCGGGGTCCACGAGGGGCGGGCGGAGAGGAGCCGGAGCGCGGGAGACTGCCCGACCGAGGAGGCTCACCCGCCCGGGCAGCAGCAGCCGGCAGGTCCACGCCCCCTCCCTCTTCCCCCTCAAGGTCCACACCAAAATGGCCGCCACCCGGAGCCCCAGCAAGATGGCCGCCACCCGGGTCTCCAGGAAAATGGCCGCCGTCCTAACTCAGCCAGCCCACGGCAAAATGGCCGCCGCCGGGACGGGGCAGGCAAGAACCCCGGTCAGCGCATCCAGCGCGGCGGCGAACACAGCGGTGGGGCCAGGGGGGGCACAACCCCCGCAGCGCAGCGCTCACACACCCCATCCCCAACCAGCAGCCAAACGGCCACCCCCACCCATAGGCCACACAAACATGGCCATCGAGGGGGGCACGGCCCAGCCCCGAGCCTCCAGGCACCGGGTCGAGTGAAGGGCTCACCAAAGAGCCCCAGCATGGTACCGGGGGATGGTGGGGGGAGGCAGGAGCCACAGTCAGAGGGGGCCCCAGGAGGGCAGAGGGTCACAGGGCAGCGCAAGGGGGGGGGGGCCGCAAGGCTGGGGGGAAGAGAGCAGCGGGCAGGGGGGCCGCTAGAAGCCAGGGCGGGGGTCAGGCGTCAGCACAGAGGCCCAGAAGGTGGGAAAGGGGCAGAGGGCGGCAGCAGCAGCCAGAGCACGCCACAGAGGTGAGTCCAGCGGAGGAGGGGGGGGGAGAGCGAAGGGGATCAGGAGGAGGACCAGGGCCAGTACGGGGGCCAGCAGGAGGGCGGATGGGGTTACCAGGAAGGCGCGGGGGAAGTGAGGGGGGACCAGGCGCAAGGCCGGGCCAGCAGCAGCGCCGAAGGACGGCAACAGCAGGGCGCGCGGCAGCGGTATAACTGGGCAGAAGGGGTCGCCTCTTTGTTATTGCCTCCGCAGGTCGCCCATCACGGCTCCGGGGAGCAGATAGCTCAGGGGCCACATCGAAGGGATGGACCAGCGACACTCCAGGAGGCGGACAACCAATCAGGTGAGACTAACAAAACGACTGCCAATGAAATGTATGCTGCTACAAATGCTAATGGTGTTTCTCAGGAGGGGGACCAGCGGTCTTTACTGCTGGAGATTCTAAAGGCCATTAGGGCAAATAATACCACTCAGCAGGTGGGGGCCTGGGGTGGGGGTGAGGACACAAGGCCCGGGAAACAGGCGGAGGTGTGCGGCTCGGTTCCAGAGGTTGGGAACGATTAACCGCCGGCCGCCGCAACCCCAGAGGTAGCAGCGACCGAGAAGCCCGAACGGGCACCCCGTTTAGCCGATTCGGCTAAGAGCAGCACCTACATCTGTTTTGCGGGCCCCTTAGGTTTCCACGTGTCGGAGGAAACAAAGGAAAAAATTTGGAAGGGTCAGTACATTGACATTTTCACAGTGCTCCCCCTGGATAACTTTAACATAGACAAATGGGAAAAGGGCAAAGAACACCGCAAGGAGGAGGACGACATAAGGAGAATGTATAGATTAATACCCAGGACATTCCCCAACTGGTCCAGGGCGTTCCACATATTCGCCAGCATAGTGGGGGAAAAGACCCCAGAACAATGCGCAGCAATGTTCTGTTACCTAGACGGCATCAGGGAGGCTTACCACAAATACGGGGGGTAGGCCTGGCTGCTATACGATGAGCAGTTTCGCCAAAGGATGGCAGTCAGGTCATCTTTGACGTGGGAACACAGGGACATCATGCTATGGATGTCGCTGAGTAGCCCCGCCAAGCCAGAATACGGGGGTGGGTACAAAGGGGGCCAGAACACCCCCTTTCAAGCGGGTGCCGGCGGGGCGGATGCCTCGCTGGCCCAGCAAAGAAAAGGTTTATGCTGGAATTACAACAATGATACCTGCAAACGGGGAACCACATGCAGGTACAAGCACGATTGCGCAGTCTGCGGGGCCAGCGGGCACCCAGGGGCTAAATGTTACAAGAGAAACAAAAATGCGCAGGGAGTCAAGACAGAGCAAGGAACTGGAAAAGGGGGTCACGCCAGTTAACGTTGGGGCGATGGCCCCATGGCTAGATAGGTACCCCAATAGGGAACAGGCCGACCTTCTAGCATATGGCTTTCGGGAGGGGTTTAGAATACCATGCGAAACGGCCTACCCAAATGACAGGTGCAAAAATTTAAAATCCGCTTACCAATTCCCAGAGGTGGTGGCGCAAAAGCTGGAGAAGGAGCTAAACATGGAAAGGATGGCAGGTCCTTTTCACCACCCACCCATTCCCAATCTACACATATCACCCCTAGGCGTGGTCCCCAAGAAAGAGGCAGGTAAATATCGCCTTATCCACCACTTATCGCACCCACGGGGCACGTCGGTAAACGACGGGATCGACCCAGACGTAGCAGCGGTACACTATGCATCCTTTGACAGGGCAACAGCCCTGGTGAGAGGAAAAGGCCAAGGGGCTCTAATGGGCAAGGTAGACATAGAATCGGCTTTTCGCCTGCTGCCGGTACACAAGGATAGCTTGCACCTGTTGGGGTGTAAGTTTGAGGGAAGATATTATGTCGACCGATGCTTGCCCATGGGTTGCTCAATATCATGCGCGTATTTCGAAGCCTTTAGCACATTTCTAGAATGGGCAGTGAAGAGCAAAAGCGGCTGCAAGGGCCTAGTTCATTACTTGGACGACTTCCTTTGCGTGGGCCCGGCCGGGTCGGGCGAATGCAGGCAGCTGATGCGCACGCTGGTAGACACGTTTGACCTATTCGGGGTACCATTAGCGGCTGAGAAAACGGAGGGCCCAACGAGGCAGATCAAGTTTCTGGGGATAGAGATAGACTCGGAGGCGATGGAATTTAGATTACCCGAGGACAAGGTGAGTGACCTCAGGCTTGAAGTGGGAAAATCCCTGGCAGCCAAGAAAAGGACACTGCGCGAAATACAGTCACTACTGGGTAAACTGAACTTTGCATGCAGGGGCATGCCAATGGGCAGGATCTTCTGCAGGCGCTAAGCCTTTCTGACGAAAGGGATACAACAGCCCCACCACTTCATCAGGCTAAACCGGGAGACAAAAGATGATTTAAGGGTCTGGGAATCGTTCCTGGCAGATTATAATGGGAGAACGCTGTGGCCCCAGGAGTGGCGCACGAACGAGGAGCTGCAGCTCTTCACCGACGCTGCGGGTTCCACAGGCTTCGGAGCCTATTTCAAAGGACGGTGGGTGAGCGGCAGGTGGCCACACCCATGGCTCCGATCACCACTGGGGACGAACCTGGCCTTTCTAGAATTTTTCCCGCTGGTAGTAGCACTGTTGGTCTGGGGCAACGAGCTAGCCAACAGAGCAGTCCGATTTCGCACGGACAACATGGCAGTAGTCGCAGCAGTAAATAGTCTGACTTTATCATCACCCCCAGTGGTGAGTCTCATCAGGCAGTTTGTACTAAAGTGTCTGCAACATAACATTACCTTTAGGGCAGTACACATCCCCGGTACGGAGAACGGGATAGCTGACGCACTGTCTCGTTTTCAGCTGGACCGTTTTCGGAAGTTGGCCCCAGAGGCGGACGAGAGGCCTACACAGATACCACCAGGCCTATGGGACACAGTCTCGACAGACTGGCGAGTTGGGTGAGACAGTCCATCTCACCAACCACTTGGAGGGCTTACAGCAGGGTATGGGATAAATGGGCGGATTTAGAAATCAGGAGCCCAACGGAGAACCCCGAAGAGAAAAGGAGCCTTATGCTGCATTTTCTCGACAACATATGTGCCACTGCTACATCACCCTCCGCAGTGGACAAGGCCATGGCGGCACTGGCGTTCCTATTTAAGTTGAGGGGGGAGGAAGATCTAACCAAGGTCTTCATGATTCGCCAGGTGGTCAAGGGTTTTAGACGTAGGGGTAAGGAGGAGTTGGGAGGAGATGACCGAAGGCCCAGCACACTGACACTGCTGATCGAACTAATGAACGCACTGGAGGTACATTGCCGCAGTGCACACGAAATTCGGCTGTTCCAGCTGGCGTTTGCTTTAGCCTTCCATGGAGCTTTAAGGGTGGGGGAACTGGTAGGCCCCAATAGAAATAGCGGGGGGGGGATACAGCGGAAGGATATCGCGCTAGCCCAGGGCAGCTTATGGGTACACATCCCCAGGTCAAAAACGGACCAAAGGGCCAAAGGAGTAACCCTTAGGCTGAGGGAGATGGCCGGGAGCAGGGCTTGCCCGGTACAACTGTACACAAGTTTTATGCAGGGACAGTCTGACCGAACCGGCCCGCTCCTGCGGCATGAAGACGGAACTACGCTGTCCAGATTTCAGTTTGTAGCCCTACTAAAACGCACACTCACAGGCATCGGGTGTGTCGCGGCCGAATACGGGTCACACTCGTTTCGCATTGGGGCAGCTACCAAGGCAACCAGATGGGGCCTCGGCGCCGAAATGATTAAAAAGATCGGCAGATGGGAATCGCACCGCTTCAGGTCTTACATTTGCCCGCATCTAGCGGAGCGATAAGCGTAGGGCGCGAAGAATATATAATAATAATAATAATAAAAAAAAAAAAAAAAAAAAAAAAAAAACTTGTAATGTAGCATGTTATAACGACTAGTATCATCCCTCACAGGCCAACGGAAATGTAGAGTGTGGATAATGGGGCATTCATACATAGTGCGGGCTGAGCGACGAGCTGCAAGGCGAGACAGAGACCGAAGCCTCGGGCAGGTAAGGGACAACGTGGAGGTCCACTGGCTGGGCCAGGGAGGACTGACAGTCGAGAGGCTGGCCCAAAAATTTTTTAAGTTAGTGAAAACAAGCGGGTCCCCCGATGTGCTAATGGTCCATATAGGGGGTAACGACGTCGGGCATATGCAACAGCATCTACTGATGCAGGAGCTAATATCACTATTCACGCGGATGTGGTCACTCTGCCCCCATATGACCGTAGTGTGGTCGGAAATCATCCCCAGGCTAGCGTGGCGCCCGCGCATGCCCGAGCAGGTCCTAAATCAGTCTCGGGCAAAAATCAATAGAGCCATTTCGAAATTTATGTTCAGGTCTGGGGGGTTAGCGGTCCGTCACACGCTGCTCGAAAGGCCGGCAGGGCACCTGGAAAGGGACGGCGTGCACCTAAATGATCTGGGCAATACCATCTTCTTATATGGCCTGAGAGAGGCTCTCGAGGCAGCGCTCTGCGTTTGGGCGGGCATTCGCCCTTGAGAGGGCAAGGACGAATGCTGTGGCGGGTCCTTGGCAATGCCGTATCTTTGGACATCGAGAAAGTTTCACCACTGAGCTGGCATAACCAATGAATGAGTCGAAAGAGGATCCCATAATGAAAGATCATGATAATGGATAATGCATAATGGAGTGAGGAGTGGTGGTGTAATGTGATAATGTAAGCCGAAGGCTAGTGGCCAGCACGCAAGGGCATTGTCAAGGGACCTGCAGAGCGCTCAAGCGCCCCGCCATCTGTTAATGGAAATATGATTGTTATTGTAATATGTGTTTTTGTCCCTCCCCCTTTTTACCCATCTTTTTATTTCAATGTTTCGCTGTCACAGCTCAACTAATGTTTAATGTTAATACTGTAATAAAGCTGTGGCCTTATAACTCCAATTGGGTGTCATAGCTTATGTTACGGTAATTAAGAAGGTCGGCTCAAATAGGGCCCTACCCTGGTCATGCTCCAGTGCTTTTTGTCTGTGTGCAAGTGGATTTATATTGCTCTAAACCAAGCGTCTTTACACTCCAACACTTGATATTCACCTGTATTGCTTTGTATTGTAGATAGATTGTATTTTAGGCAGTTTAGTTTGTGTGATTAGGGACTAGGGAGGGAGACTGTCACTGGTGCAGCTGCAGCTGCAGCAGCTAGGCCCTGTGCCTAGGCAAGGCAGCCTGCCCTGCTCTGTGCTCTAGTCTCTAGTTACCTGTGCTCTCACCTGTCCTACTACTGTACTACTTCTGTGTTAGATTTAGATTTGTACTATTTTGTAGTTAGCAAGGCCCAGCTTTACTGCTATACCTGTCCTGTATCTGCTCTCTGTAATCTAGTCACACCTGTTCTATTATTTAGCTAGATTCTCCTATTGTTTAGTTAGTACTGTAGTGTACACTAGTCTGTGTATAGGGACCGTCCGTCACAGCGTTACCTAGGGTCTTTGTGTGCGCAGTGCATGTCTGCGCTGTCCGCACCCTCTCGTTAGTGCTACACCCGTCCTACTGTTTATATTACTTGTATTGTGTATTCGCTGAATTGTACTGTACTGTAGTCTGTGTATAGGGACACCGTCAGTCAGCGTCAGCTAGGGTATTGGTGTGCGCACTGCGCACTCTCCCGTTAGCGATACACCGATCTCTGCTGTAGAGTACACCTGTCCGTCACCTCACACACCCACCACCACCAGTCCCACCCCATTAAAGTACCCCACTTGTCCCACCTGCCTTTACATACGTAACTTTTTTTTTTTCATTTGTATAATCTTAAAAATATACAATGTCTGGCACTGGCAGCCACGGTTTGGGCAGGGGCAGCAAGGGCATCGGCAAGAGAGGAGGTCGTGGCAGCCGCGCCACCACCACCATGCGCAGTTCTGCGTCTGCACCAGTGGCTATTCCGCCAATAGCTACTGGCTGTGGACGCCTTGGCCGCCCAACAGCTGGGAGTCACGCTGCAGAGACGCAGCAGCGTGTGGCGCAGATGTTCCTCCCACCGCCAGGTCGTAGCCGTCCTATTGAGGAGAAGGACGCAGACTCTGCGCTGGAACTGATGGTGGATGAGCAGGCCACCATTAGCTCTGGAACCGAGTCCTCCACCCCCGCCACCACTCCTGTTCGCAAGAGCAGCAGCAGCCGCCCAGCACTGCCTGGGGAGGAGGAGGAGGAGTGCAGTTCTCCAGCCCCAGCGGGCGCCACCAGCACCCCGTCACTCAGCACCTTCTTATCCCCAAGCACAGCGAGGTTATGGAGTGCTGTTGCGGCAGAATTGGAGGAGGAAGAAATGCTGATGGGCGCCTTGGGGGATGATGCTTTGGACAGTCAGACAGTGGTGAGTGTCCATCGGCCCATGCATGCAGAAGGGGAGTTTGTGGGGTCATCCCAGCAGAACATGTTTGCGGAGAGGGAGGATGATGATGACAGGGTGAAGGACAGAGACTGGGTGGCAGATCCTGGGGATGTCATCAGCTCTGAGGAGGAGGATGCGTCTGCGGGCCTTGCTAGAAGGATCAGCATCGCAGACATAGGCAGGATCAGAAGTGGGCGTGGTATGCAGGCCACACAGCATGCTGTCCTGGAGAGTTCTGCCAGTGCCACCAGCCGCACCAAGAAACCCCCCCCCCCCCCAACCACCACAGGGAGACCAGCGGCAGCAGCACCTTCCAGCCGAAGGGGAAACTTCACCTCCCCAATTTGGAATTTTTTCACCCTGCCATATGTGGATTGCAAGTATGCCACCTGCAACCAGTGCCCCCAGCAGCTCAGCAGAGGGAAGGAGCCCTCTGCGTACGGCACCACCTCTCTGGTCAACCATCTTGCAGGGAAACACTTTCACGAGCATGAGGAGTTCATGAAGTTGAAGGAAGCTGGCAGTGGCAGACCCGCCACCACTGCGAAGCCGTCGGCAGCAGCCACCCGCCCTCCTCCACCTCCTCCAGCAGCACCAGCAGGAGTGCATCAGAAACGCACTGCTCCTCCTCCCTCTGCAACTCCTGCCGCCGACACTGAGGCCTGTTCTGGCAGCCAGTCCTCAGTGGCCTCCTCTGCTCCCTCCACTGCTTCCCGTGCCAGCAAAAGACCTCACCAGACCCTGCTCAGCGACACCTTCCAGGGGGTGGTCAGGGTTCTGCCTCCCAGCAGTCGTCGCGTGCATCAGCTGAACGGCTTGCTGGCACGGGCTATGTGCTCCCAACTCCTGCCTTATTCCCTTGTGCAGGAGGGGAGCGAGTAGCGACATGCGTGCGCTCCTGATGTGTGCAGCCCCCGATTGGCCAATCCCCAGCCGACATTATTTTGCACGCACGGCCATCCCTGCACTTCACCGCTCTGTGATGGCCAATGTCGGGAGAGGGCTGGATCACGCAGTGGGTCAACGGGTCCACGTCACCATGGACTCGTGGAGCAGCCGGTTTGGAACAGGCCGCTATCTGTCCTTCACCGCGCATTGGGTCAGCTTGGTGGAAGGGGGTGAAGAGGGGGGAGCAGCATCGGGCACTGCCAGAGCAGCAGCAGCAGCAACAACGCAGTGGGTGGTGCCACCATGCAGGGTCAGCGGAATTGCAGCATTTTCCTCTGATCTGCTTTCATCCTCCGGCACACCAGCCCAAACCCCCTGCCTCAGCAGCAGTGTGAAGCTCCGCCACTGCCAAGCGCTGCTGGAATTGGTCAGCCTGGGGAAGACCAAACTGACGGCGAACCACGTCCTGGCCAAACTCCGAGAGCAGGAGAGGAATTGGCTGACCCACAGAGGCCTCAGAGTCAGAGAGGTGGTGTCCGACAATGGGGCAAACCTGGTTGATGCAATCAGCAGGGGAGACCTGACCCACATCCCCTGCCTGGCGCACGTCCTGAACCTGGTACTCCAAAAGTTCCTGCGGACCTACCAGGGGATGGACCGACTCCTTGAGGCGGCAAGGAAGGTTGTGCGTCATTTCCGGCACTCGGCTGCAGCCGTAGTGAGCCTGGAAGAGGTGCAGAAGGAGCTGCACCTGCCACAGCACCGGCTCATGATCGATGTTCCAACTCACTGGAACTCCACCCTGGTGATGTTGGAGCGTCTGGTTGAACAGAGGCAGGCTGTCAGCCAGTACGTTGCACGGGCAACAGTTGCCGCCATCACTGCAATTGGGCGTGCCGCCACCAACCTCCCATCCATCATCTCCATGGAGGACTGGGGGCACATGCAGCAGGTGTGCTCAGTGCTGGCTCCCTTCCTGCAGGCCACCAACATGGTCAGCAGGGGCCATGCAATGGTGTGCGAGTGGGTCCCCATGGTGTGTGTGCTGGACAGGGCCCTGTATGCACTGCTGGAAGAGGGAGCGGCAGCCTTGGACCAGCAGGAGCTGCAGGCAACTTCACAGGCCACCTCTGAGGAGGAGGGCTTGGAGTTGGTGGAAGTCCCTGACCTTGCTGCTGATGAGGGGGAGCAGCAGAGCGCAGCTGGAGTGGTGCGGGGGTGGAGAGAGGATGAGGTGGAGGAGGCAGAGGAGGACAGCACTGTCGGCTCTGGGGCTGCAGACGTTGCCAGACTCTTCCCAATGGCAGCGCACATGCTGAGGTGCCTGCGCAAGGACCCAAGGGTCATCCAGATGAAGCAGAGGGAGGACATCTGGATCTGCATGATGCTGGACCCACGTCTGAAGGGTAGGCTCAGCCAGTTCCTGCCTGCAGGAGGAGACCGTGCGCAACAAATGAGGGATTTGCAGCTGTCCCTTGTTGAGCGCTTGGAGAAAGCCTTCCCTCAGCCATCCACCCCCACTGTCCAGCCAGCACAGAGGCAGCAGCAGGTGCCTGCATCCACCAGCAGCAAGCGCACGCGCACCACAGACCTGCTGTCTCTGACAGCTCTACATGAGTGTAGAGCTGCCAGGGACTAGAGAGGAGGTGCCTGCAGCAGCATCCTTCTCCAGTCACAGACAGCGCTTGACCCGCATGGTGGCGGAATACATGGGGTCCTTCAGCGGGCTTGACAGCGTTGCCCCTGTTGATCCCATGGAGTATTGGGTCAAGCACCTGCCGATCTGGAGCGATATTGCGCAGTACGCCCTGGAAGTGCTCTCCTGCCCCCCTTTCAGCGTACTGTCAGAGCATTGCTTCAGTGCAGCCGGTGGAGTCGTCACTGAGAAGCGATCTCGTCCGTCTCACAAGTCTGTGGACAGACTGACGTTTCTCAAAATGAACTAGGCTTGGGTGGAAGGCGAATTCCTGGCCCCTGTTGTCGGCGAGAGGGGGACATGAAGTGGCACACACACATTACACCTGCTGCTGCTGTATTTCTTCCTGCTGTCTGTGTCTCCACTGCCAGGGAACACATTAAAAGATGCTGCTGCCCATGCGCCACCAGCTATTTACGCTCAAAAATAGCTGCATTCTTTTGAAAAAAAAAATGTAACTATTTTAGAGGTGTCCGGGTTGAAAACTGTGCTGTCCCAATTGTGTATTGGACACAATGTGGGCTTCACGACCGCTGTCTGGAACCTCATGGTGTTCATTTACGGCCCTGGTACCACCGCTAGAAACCAGGGCCTATTATGTCTCGCTGCCTGCTGCCAGTCTGCCACACACACTCATCCTCCTCACGCTGCCTGCTGTTGTATTTCCTCCTGCTGTCTGTGTCTCCACTGCCAGGGAACACATTAAAAGGTGCTGTTGCCCATGCGCCACTAGCTATTTACGTTCAAAAATAGCTGCATTATTTTGAAAAAAAAAATTATTTTAGAGGTGTCCGGGTTGAAAACTGTGCTGTCCCAATTGTGTATTGGACACAATGTGGGCTTCACGACAGCTGTCTGGAACCTCATGATGTTCATTTACGGCCCTGGTACCACCGCTAGGAACCAGGGCCTATTATGTCAGTCACATCACACTGCCTGACACACACTACTCCTCCTCCTGTAGCTGCATTGAGCTTCTGCTGTCTGTGTGCTGCTACCACTGCCAGGGAGAACAGAAGAACTATTTTCTGCTGCCACCCACTCTCCTACCAGCTATTACCACACTACAATAGCTGCAACTACTTCCTCCTCCTGCTGATGTCTGTGTTTTACCACCGCCAGGGTACACAGAAAAAGGCGCTGTGGCTTGCAATGTGCCACTAGTACCTATTATGCCATCAACACAAATATAACTATGGTGTTATTAAAATAAAATATTTCCACAAATGAAGTAAAAAAAATATTACAAAAGAAAGGAAAACCAAGACACATAATATAATGATAGAGAAGAAGAGGAAGAAGAAGAAGAAGATATAGAAGAAGATGAAGAAGAAGAAGATATAGAAGAAGAAGAAGATATAGAAGAAGAAGAAGATATAGAAGAAGAAGACGAAGAAGAAGATATAGAAGAAGAAGACGAAGAAGAAGAAGACGAAGAAGAAGATGAAGAAGAAGAAGAAGAAGAAGAAGAAGATGATATAGAAGAAGAAGAAGATGATATAGAAGAAGAAGAAGAAGAAGAAGAAGATGATATAGAAGAAGAAGAAGAAGAAGAAGATGATATAGAAGATGATATAGAAGAAGAAGAAGAAGAAGAAGATGATATAGAAGAAGAAGAAGAAGATATAGAAGAAGAAGAAGAAGAAGATATAGAAGAAGAAAAAGATAATTGAAGAAGATACAAGAAGTAGAAGATGAAGAAGATTCGAGTAGAAGAAGATATAGAAGAAGAAGAAAAAGAAGAACATATAGAAGACGAAGAAGAAGAAGATATAGAAGAAGAAGAAGAAGAAGATATAGAAGAAGAAGATGAAGACGACGTAAATGAAGACTTCCAACTTACAACCATTTTGGACACACCTTCTCATGCAAACACTTTTCATGAAGTTAATTTACTATTTTTGATACCTTTTTTATAACTATTACATCACCACATAATCACTTGATGTTTTTCTTCATAAAAAAGGTGGTTTCATGCATCATTGACCTCCAATACAAGTTTTACAAGCTATTTAAGGCCAGCTTGAATATTTTACTCGAATACAGACTCGGATAGTGACGTCGGATATCCGAGTTCAAATCGGATATTCGATTAACTCGAATATCGAACTTCGAGTGAATTCAGATAGTTTACTATCCGAATTCGACCAAACTCGAATAGGATAATGAGGTATCCGATCAACACTGATTGAAACTGCTGATGTCAGATTTAGAAAGGATTTCTACCAGCAGCCCATGTGTTGTGAACTGTATTCAAGCTGTTGATGCTAGATTTAGAACTGTGCACATTTTCTGTCCATGACAGTCCGATGCTTTTCTACGCTCTGGAGCAAACTTACAGTGGACTTTTATGAATAGGTGAGTTTTCTATGTGGGATGGTGTTGAAACTAACTGACAATCATAGCCACTTCTACAGAACTACACTATATTACATCAGATTGCGAAGAAGAGGAATCGAGTGGTGGCAGTGGCAGCTCTCTCCACCCCGCCATAACTCACCTAATCCGAGAAGTAGGGGGAGGAAGGAAAAAAAGTTCATACAAACCTCAGCTTCCTCACCTGACCCCAGACACAGTCAGGCCTCACACACCAGTCCCCCTGAGATGTCCAGTTGGGGGCCCTGGTTATGGACTGTGTACACCAGTGGTCCTCAAACTAAGGCCCGCGGGCCGAATGTGGCCCCCTGAGACTTTTTCACCGCCCCCCCATATAGAACATGTATTACTTATAGATGCGGTCAGCTACATCTTCAAATATTGGTGGTCCGCATACAGAATAAACCACCGCTGGCACCACCCATCCACATGGAAGGCAGAAAGCAGTAATTCACTAGTTTCCAATCAAATTCCACATCAGGTGACACTGCTGTCCAATTGGCCTTCAGGTTGTCACCTGGGTATGCTTCACTGTCTGGCCCGCAAAGACTTCTACATCATCTTATGTATACTCCGGCCCCCAGCAGTCTGAAGTATGTTGACCTGGCCCTCGACCCAAAACGTTCGGGGACCCCCGGTGTACATAGACCGTTTACTGCTTTTTAACTATAACTGCATCACTCCTGACCACACAAATTAATGTAAATGATTGCAGCAGAAACGCAGCACATGGCAGTTATTGGTGCGTCATGATGATGGTATGTCACAGTGGTGGTCCGTCACCGTAGTGGTCTGTCACCGTAGTGGTACATCCGTCCAGCTGGCGTACGCGGGCTCTTACTTTAGGCACGTCACGAGCTGTAGAAAGGTTCACGCCAAGTCGCCACGTCTTCTATTTTCTCCATGGAGATGTCCCCTCCTTCATAGAACTATGAATATCGCTTACTCAGCCATCTCGGACTATTTATAGCAGACAGTTCTGTCTACTCACCACCACGCCATCTGCCATTCCTCTCTACCAAGCCTGATCGGAAATTTCCATCACCGACGCAAAGGGCAGACTCGCTGAGATTCTTCGGTAAAAGGCGATTTATTGGCAAGGTTTGTGCTTCTAAAGCTTTGCAAGAACTTGATGAAGAGAGGCGCTACTATTAAAGTGGTCAACAGGAAACATGAAAAATTGGAAAAATTGCAAGAAAAAGCAAAATAAGTCTTGTGCAGGGAAGATATTACTGTGTGAGAATTCTATAACCGTTCTTCTTCTATCCCTAATAAATGGTGACAAGTACTGCAGGGATGCGAATACCCCGCGGAGATCTCCCATCTGGTGGCCTCAAAGTCAAGTAAGAGAAGACAAAAGAATAAGGCGACTTGAAAAACCCTCTTCCCCGCGTTTCCATTGTCGGCGAGAACTAACTAGCAGCGCCGCGCCACTCCGACGTCTGCCCATTATTTCCTTCGCTGACGTTTTTAGAAGGCTTCAGAGATCGATATAAAACATCTTTGCTATCTTAGCGACAATGCTACCTATCCCAATTAGCAGGCAACAAAATATTATAAACCAAATTTAAAGCTATGACAAAAAACTCGGGCCGATGTTCGCTGTGGGGATATTTTATTGTTCGTGTTTCTTGCCTGTTCCCTGTAAATATGCGTCATTAACGCAGGAAACGATGACGGCGCGGTTTCCTGGAACGGTTACCTTATGTCTTATTGTTGAGGGAGTAAATAAGCGTGGATGCGGAACGGCAATTCTTCACGGCGAGCGGAAGGCAGCGGGGTGCGCGGCGATGCCTCTGCATAAATATGTATGTACTGCAAGTTGCGTAATGACGAGGACAGGGGTTGGCGGTGTCGTTACTTGGACCAGGCAATGCTTGCCGAAGCACACGGCATAACCGCAATGTGCAGAGTAACGAGAGCGAGAGATTATAGGCATCGCTTCAGCAGTTTTCAAAGAAAAACTCCACTTTCACTGCGGCAAAAAAAACCTGAACACTTCCACAAACCATTAACTACAACATTGGAAAAAAAATGTAAGGCTTGATGCAAATTTTACAACGCCTTTGAGATCACCTCTAACTGGAGTTGGGAGGATTGGGTGTAAGGGGGGGGCCCCGGTTTATTTTGTCCTGGGAGCGCCATTGTAGCTTAAAGGGGCACTATGGCGAAAAATTTTAAAATTTAAAGAGAACCTGAACTGAAAATAAAAAGTTAAATTAAACATACATACGCCATACTTACCTCCCATATAGTCTGCTCATCAATCTTTTCCTCCTCTCCTGCGTCCCATTTGTCCACTGTGATCAATGGAATTCTCTGTCCTCCATTTTGAAAATGGCCATTACCCCATAACAGCTTCCTGGTCAGACAAATGTTAAACGGTTATATCACCCACTTCAGCCATAGGAAAACATGGACATTACCTTGCATATTCAGTTGTAACTGACAACTGCTGATATATAACTGAAAGCAACTGGTATATTTCAGTTCTGACAAAATCTTGTCAGAACTGGAAGGGATCACTGTAAGAAGAAAATGGTGAGCTTCTGAGAGGAACTGATGGTGAGGTAAGTATGTAATATTCTAATGCAGCTACGGCGTGTTTATTTTAAATAATTTTACTCAGTTCAGGTTCCCTTTAAAATATGTGCAAACATATACAAATAAAAAGTACATTTTTTCCAGAGTAAAATGAGCCATAAATTACTCTTCTCCTATGTTGCTGTCACTTACAGTAGGTAGTAGAAATCTGACAGAAGTGACAGGTTTGGACTAGTCCATCTCTTCACAGGGGATTCTCAGGGATTTATTGATTTTCAAAAGCACTTAGTGAATGGCAGTTGCTCCGTCCAAATGCCAAAAAACTGTGTAGCGATTCAATTCAATTCAATTCACTTTATTGTCATTGTGTAACACAACGAAATTACTTTTCATGACAACCCCAGGGTGCATATAGGGAACATAGTGATAGTAACAAGGAAGAGAAGAAAATATACAAGTATGCCAGATATTACAGATGTTTAAACAATTTGTACACAGTGTTAATTATTTCAGAGAGGATTCAGAGTTCATCAAGTTTATGGCGGATGGGAAAAAGCTGTCTTTCAGTCTGTTTGTGTGTGTGCGGATTATCTAAAACGTTTACCTGATGGAAGGAGCTCAAACAAGGCATTTCCAGGGTGAGTGTTGTCTTTGATAATGTTTTTGGCCCTTATCAAGCTGCGAGTATTATACAAAAGTTCCAGTGATGGTAGTTCAGTGCTGATAATGGCCTCTGCTGTTATAACAACTCGCTGCAGGGCTGCTCTAGTAACCTTGGTGCAGCTGTTGTACCAGGCCGTCATGCAATTGGTCAGAACGCTTTCTATAGTGCATCTGTAGAAATTAACCAGCAGCTTCTGTGGGAGGTTAGCGCTCCTTAGTTTTCTCAGAAAGTAGAGGCGTTGTTGTGCTTTGCCAGTTAGAGCTAAAGCATTGTCAGCCCAGGACAGGTTCTCTGCGATGGTGACTCCCAAAAATTTGAAGCTGGAAACTCTCTCCACAGCCTCTGCATTGATCATTAGCGGTAGGTGAGTGGTCTTTTTGGTGGTCCTAAAGTCCAGAATAATTTCTTTGGTCTTCTTTGTATTTAATAACAGGTTGTTAATGTCGCACCATGCAGTCAGGTTCCTAACTTCTTCTCTGTATGCAGCTTCCTCATTGTCTGATATAAGCCCAATGACAGTCGTATCATCTGCAAACTTAACAATTATGTTTGAGGTATGGACAGGCTGGCAGTCATGGGTGAAAAGTGCATAGAGGAGAGGGCTTAATACACAGCCCTGTGGCACGCCAGTGCTCAGGGTAAGGGTGGAGGATGTCTGTTTTCCTAGTCTGACAGTTTGAGGGCGATTAGTAGCGAGCAGGGAGGCAGGCCAGCATCATTGTTTAAATACTTTTTAGGGAATATCTTTATAAAAAAATAAAAGCCTTGCTGAGAATCCCCTATGAAGAGATGGACTAGTCCAAAACCTGTCACTTCTGTCAGATTTCTACTACTTACTGTACGTGGCAGCAACATAGGAGAAAAGTAATTTATGGCTCATTTTACTCTGGAAAAAAACATACTTCTTATTTGTTTAGGTTTGCACATATTTTACATTTTACAATTTTTCGCCATAGTGCCCCTTTAAACTGGCCCTGCCAAAAGGCTCAAGTCTGTCCATGTAGAGGCACTGTTGCTGGAGGACGCCCCATCGATGTCTTGCCATGCTGGTGTCCAACGTCCAGCTACCTTGGGCGCTGGTGAAATTAGGTTTCTACGGCGCTGCAAAATCCTATCCTGAGGTAGAGCCATCATTGGGATAGAAAATATTCTTATTAACAAGGTATAAAGTCAGATTACAAGCAAAGGGAAAAAAAAGGTATCTAAAGACTGACTGAATTTATGCTGACTGGATGGTACTTCTGTAATGCACTAGGGAGATCTTCCATGAGAGATTATGACGGTCGCAGTGACAGCTGCCAGGGATTTTGCGGCGTTGTACGGTGTCAGCGTTCCCAGGACACGTTCCTGAACTCCTCTCGCATCAGAGGCTGCTTCCCGTGACACGTATAACAGATCATTACCACGGCTCTACAGCGATACATCTGTCACCGTATGAAACGTACAAGAGGCAGGCATGCGGTTTCCTGCATGAGAGGAAGACAGCCGAGGGGCAAACACGATCCTCTCCTGAAGGGAACCACTTATGTAACCGTCGTGTTTCCAGGAGACGGAGTGTCATCCGTGACTCTGAACAGGGATTCCTCCTGTGTATGTCCTGCGGGGAGAGGAGGACTTCAGAGGAGGCTCAGGGTGGAAGAGACGTTCCACAATATGTTCCCATCAATCCTCAGCGGGACAGTAACAGATTGCAGAAAGCTCATGACAAAATGGCGGCACTAGATTGACATGTAAGCGTGGAACACCAAAGCCCCGTCCCAAAACATGAACCTGTGAGGAGAAATGCTGATATGTTTGCCAGAAAGGTTCTCTCTAATCCTTCATTCTTCTCTTCTGACCTCAGTTGGATCTTTTTTCCCCTCATCACTAATTTGGCAGCATGGGAGATTCTCCAGACAATTTCCAAGATGGCCGTTGTGCCGTCCACATTGGTAGGGCCGGTACTCCCTTACCAGGAGGCTGCAGGGGGTGGGTATACAACAGAGGCACCTGCTAGGCTAGGTAAGAGGTATACTAAAAATAAAGAGAAGGGCCAGGAACCAGAGATAGCCTTTTGGGGTAGAGAAGTATTAGGTTTTTACTGTATAGGCAGGGCCGGGCCGAGACAGAGGCGAGAGATGCTCCAGCCTCAGGGCGCAGTGTAGAAGGGGGTGCAGGGCCGAGGCAGAGGCGACAGAGGCTTTAGCCTCAGGGCGCAGTGTAGGAGGGGCGTAGGGCGGGGCCGAGGAAGAGGCAAGAGTGGCTCCAACCTCAGGGCGCAGAGTAGGAGGGGGCGCACAACTCACTCAGCTTTCAGTCCCCTATTGTGTTTGAAGCAGAGAAAAATAAAAAAAAGGGGATACATGGCAATGACTGCAAGCCAGATAACTAGAGAGTAAGGTGTTGGGGGTCCTGGGGCACCTCTTAGCAATCAGTGTGTGACGGCTGGGGTGGGAGGGATGGGGAGGGGCCTCTTAGTCTAATAGCAATCGGTGTGAGGCGGCTGGGGTGGGAGGGATGGAGGGGCGCACTTTGGTGTCTCAGCCTTGGCTGCTGGAGGACCTTGTCCCGGCTCTGTGTATGGGTAATTTATTATTATAGATTTATATAGCACCATCAAGTTACAGTGACAATCATATAGTGATTTTGAAAAAGATAAAAAAAATTCTGAAACCTTCAAGACACAAAAGGGAGAGAGACCTGCCCTTGTGAGCTTACTATCTAAAGGAATTGGTCACAAACAAGAGGGGGCACTGTTACCACACTACAGGACGCCTAGAAGCAGGATAAAGGTAGGACAGGTGGGGCGTGGATGTTGTGAGGCGAGTATCAACTTCTGCTGCGCTTTCCCTCCCCTTAACCCCCACCGCTACGCCCCAGGCAATGCCCTCCTCTGCCCGCCCCTAGAAACGGGCATGTGTCTGAATCACACACCTGAAACAAGCATGCAGCTAATGCAGTCACACTTCAGTCACCTGATCTGCATGCTTGTTCAGGGGCTTGGGCTATAAGTATTAGAGACAGAGGATTCGCAGGACAGCCAGGCAATGTGCATTATTCAAAAGGAAATCAATATAGCAGCATCTATTTCCCTCTCACTTCAGGGCACTTTCACACTGGCGCGGTGGGTCAATTTTACCGCAGCTCACCGATATGCTAATGAAAGCCTATGGGTGCTTTCATGCAGCATGCGGAAGTCGCTGTGCTACCATATGGACAAACCGATGTTACTGTGTTACCTGCGTTGAACCGGAAGTCATGTAAGTCCATGGCAAAAACATGCTTCCGGATCTCTAAAACAGGAAGTGACCACGAGCGAGTGTCACTTCCTGTTTGGATCCCGGCCAGAAGGGTATTACCACATAGTAACACAGTAATCCCAGAAGGCCTGTTTTTGGCGGTGCGGCCCCCAGGCTGCACTGCAATGCTGCCGCCAATATACAGTCTTAAGCCGGCCGCAGGGGTGCTTTAGGTACATTTCTATCAAATACAACCACAAAAAAGCGTACGTTAAAAAGGGGCGCTGGGAAAAAAGGGCGCGGGGTTTTAAACGATAAGCATGGATAACGTTTAAAAATGTATTGTACTGTATTTCGTTTAAAATTAATGTTTTATAAAGTTATAAATCATTAAATAATGTGCATTAAATCGGCAATTGTAAAAACGTTAATCTTCCCTGTTTAAATAGTGAAACGTATAATAACGTTTAAAAAAAAAAATTACTAAGTAACCCTCCCTGTACCTACCCCTAACGCCTAGACCCCCCTGTTGATGCCTAAACCTAAGACCCCCCCTGTTGGTGCCTAAGTAACCCTCCCTGTACCTACCGCTAACCCCTAGACCCCCCTGTTAGTGCCTAAACCTAAGACCCCCCTGTTGGTGCCTAAACCTAAGACCCCCCTGTTGGTGCCTAAACCTAAGACCCCCTGTTGGTGCCTAAACCTAAGACCCCCTGTTGGTGCCTAAACCTAAGACCCCCCTGTTGGTGCCTAAACCTAAGACCCCCTGTTGGTGCCTAAACCTAAGACCCCCTGTTGGTGCCTAAACCTAAGACCCCCCTGTTGGTGCCTAAACCTAAGACCCCCCTAGTGTTGCCTAAACCTAAGACCCCCCTGTTGGTGCCTAAACCTAAGACCCCCCTGTTGGTGCCTAAACCTAAGACCCCCCTAGTGTTGCCTAAACCTAAGACCCCCCTGTTGGTGCCTAAACCTAAGACCACCCTGTTGGTGCCTAAACCTAAGACCACCCTGTTGGTGCCTAAACCTAAGACCCTCCTTAGTGCTCACTGTATTGTGTGTAGAATAATGTTTTAAAAACAGTAAGGGATAAAATATATTACAATTTACATTACGTACTGATCGCTTTGTTTTGTGAATAATAATGTTTTACAAACAGTAAGGGATAACATTTAAAATAATGTATTATTGAAATAAGAAACGTAAATCATCACAAGCAATTATAAAACATGAAAAATCTTCGGGCGCCGTTGGAAAACGTTATTATTCTCGGGCGCCCTTTTTTTCCTGTTCGGCGCCCATTAAACGATAATTATTATAGGAGTAAATGGCGGCGCCCGCTTTGTCCACTAGCCTCCTGCGCCCTTTTTTACTGTTACACACAAAAAATCCATATCTAAATGACGGCATCAACTGTTAATATAAATGAAGTTAACCTCAGAGTAGACTTTCCGTAGCGTTCGGTCTGTAAACCTAAAATTTATGAACATGTCCTTATCCATTCGCCTCTTCAATTGCAACCGTAGACGTGAGCGGGAACACTCAGCAGCAAGATGCGAAAGCGAGCGCAATTATAGGATGCTGAAAAGTGAAGGTAGGAATCGGTCATGCGAATCGCGTAGCGCAGGTGTAGAATGACTTGTCAGGACACCTCTCCCCGCGTCACCGCTGAAATAGGACGCACAGTTCCAGGCGATGTACTGGAAGAAGCACAAAGAGATTTCAGTGGAAAAAAGAAGCAATATCTTATGCCAGTTATCCTCCTCAATAACTCAATCTGCCAGAACATGTCGGGGCCATGTGTAATTTATAACTGCTGCCCTCAAACAAACACCCTGGATGAGATACGCCATGCCTGAAAAATGCACTGGATTGTCAGCATATCCGTGTGACAGGTCAGATCTCCGCGCTCAAGGCCAACGTCTGCTGAGCCAAGCAGAAATAAGACATTCATGGTTTCATATCAAGAGTCGCAGGATTCCAGCCTGCTGTACACATCTACACTGCTCAGTCACCAGACAGGAGGTCTTCCCAACCAATTCTAGTGGCGTATTAAAGATGGCTGTTGACTGTTAAACTGTAATACTGCCCACTTGAGCCCTAAGGAAACATGGACATTACTTTGCTCATCAGTTAAACTTTCAGTTACACAAAAACAAAAGAAAGCAGAAGGTTGGCACTACAGCGGTATAACATTGACTGCTCAGCTTCAAGGACATGTAGTATGCAAAGGAGGATTAAAAGTACGCCTCTTCTCTAGAACCTCTTCAGCGTGCTCAAGCAAGGACATCAAGCAATAAGCAAATGAATGAAGCAACAAAGCTGGCACTGCTGCAAGTGTTTAATTTATTGTAGCATTCGTACAGTGCAAACGTGCAACATCTTGTAAAAATGTATAAAATAGGCACATACCCTTGTGAGAGGAGGCGTGGGTTGTGGTGGGTGCTGGGCACAGGATGCCTGACGGCCGTTTCGCTCTGAATAGCGCTTCTACGGAGGTTCAGCCTAGGGATTCGATTGTGAGCTCCTCTGAGGGACAGTTAAGTGACAAGAATGTACATACTCTGTGCAGCGCTGCGGAAGATGTCAGCGCTATATACATACAAAATAATATTATTAATAGTTATGACCAAAAAAATCAAAAGGAATCATTGTTAGAAGAAAATGGTGAGCTCCTCAGAGCAACTGAGGGTGAGGTAAGTATGTAATATTCATTTGCTGGTACATCATGTGGTTATATTACTTGTCTCGGGGGAGAAGCACCGGTATATATCTATCAGAGCCCCGGCAGAGGCATGGGGCTTCCACTGGATTTAAAAGACCAAAGGGAATTTTCTCCAGCACCAGGGAGGATTCTAATTGGTTCACTAAGTGGTGGAGCAATGAGCGTCCTCCCTGTTGCTACAGAGGATCAGGACACGCTGTAGATGCCCTGCTGTGTATCCAGCATAGTGTGGTGAAAGCTGGCATTACACTTATCTTCAACAGTGGAGACACTTACAGGGGAGCTGAACTCTTGCACAGGACAGATGGAAAACAGACAGAAATGCACCCTTCATGTATTTAGAGAGTTTAGCCTGTCTAATTCCCCCTCATCTGTGACTAATCACAAGTTGTAATTTGATCCTCCCCTGTGTCACATGACTGCTATGGCAGATAAGCTCATTTGAAAGCACAGGCTGTAAACAATATGGCTTCTTCCATGAAAGCAGGAAGTAGACACACTGCAGATTGATTGCAGGATTTGTATCAGCTGTAACAAAGAATGTTTTTGTTTAAAGGTGATTTGCTTTTGTGTATCTTTTAGAGCAGAGATGAGTTCTGAGTTCAAGTCTGCTTTAAGCTGTAGTGAATTCAATCCTGGGCAAACCTTCACTCGATGCATTTAGTAAAACTCAGTTCACTTCTCCAGGAGCCCAGCTATGCCAGAAGTTAGAGGAAGATGTACATTGGATTCTGCCAGTGGTGATAAAAACAAAGCTATCATCAATGGTCCAAGTGTAAATGTTGGCATAAGGGCCCACACAAATGCCAGGAAAGGGTGTAGGAAATGTAATGTGTATGTGCCGGCGGTAGCCCGGTAATGTGCGCTGTGTGGTCTGTTGAATGACATTTTACTGAAGGTTCATGACCATTAGCCATAAAGGTTGTCAATACAAGATGGCCTTTTACTTGGAAGCCGGTGGGCTGAGACATTATGAAGCTTTCCAGTTTCAGATGTGACAGGAAGACATTAGCCAATGTGCACTATAAAATAAAGACACTAGATGAAGGTGTGTAACGACTGCTAATAGACCTACTCATGCATTACCTCTGTGAGGATCTATCTGCATGAAAATGGATGGTCATGCTCCAGAAAGCTCCTGAGCTCCCCCTCCCCACGTCATAGATCCATTATCCGGCGCACATGGGATATTCCTGACCAAGAAGCATAAACACACGCTATGTATGCATCTCTGGAAAGAATTAGACTTTATAAAATGATAACGTCATACAAAACCAGAAACATCTCTGCAGCTGTAGATTGGTTTCAAAATAAGAATGTAATACGACCGGGAGACCAAAGATCTTCTGTCGGGGAACCACTGACAGAAATATTTTGTGATTATAAAAGTGAAATATTACTACACACACACACAAGACAATATTTTAGGTAAATTTTAAGGACAGATATATAAACCTTTATACTTATTTTTAGGACACTGGTCTTTTCAGGGCCGGATTTACCATAAGGCAGGATAGGCACGTGCCTACAGGCGCCGAAGATGGGAAGGCGGCTCAGTCCCCTCCCCTAGTGCAGGCATGGGCAAACTTGGCCCTCCAGCTGTTAAGAAACTACAAGTCCCACAATGCATTGCAGGAGTCTGACAGCCACAGTCATGACTCATAAAGGCAAATGCATTGTGGGACTTGTATTTCCGTAACAGCTGGACGGCTGAGTTTGCCCATGCCTGCCCTTGTGCCCCTCTCCCTTCTTCTCTATGCTGAGTCCTGATGAGAGTGTAAATGAGAGGTTACTTGCCCTGCTATCTGAATTCCAATGGTAAGTTCTCACCTCAGTGAGGGCATCTCTAGCTACTTAATTTGTATGAAACTACTGGCTACCTAATGCTAAGGGACACCTGTAGCTACCTATGATGGGCAAGGGAAGTAAGGGAGAAGAGACAGCTGGGACAGCCAGCACACTTGTGGAGCAGTTTGGGTGGGGGTTTGTAGGTTCATGGAAGGCGGAGTCTAGGGTGCCAGGACATCTGTGCCTATAGGCTCCTGTGATGTAAATCCAGGCCTGCATGCATGGAGGGCGGAGTCTAGGGTGCCAGGACATCTGTGCCTATAGGCTCCTGTGATGTAAATCCAGGCCTGCATGCATGGAGGGTGGAGTCTAGGGTGCCAGAACATCTGTACCTATAGGCTCCTGTGATGTAAATCCAGGCCTGCATGCATGGAGGGCGGAGTCTAGGGTGCCAGGACATCTGTGCCTATAGGCTCCTGTGATGTAAATCCGGGCCTGCATGCATGGAGGGTGGAGTCTAGGGTGCCAGGACATCTGTGCCTATAGGCTCCTGTGATGTAAATCTGGGCCTGCATGCATGGAGGGCGGAGTCTAGGGTGCCAGGACATCTGTACCTATAGGCTCCTGTGATGTAAATCCAGGCCTGCATGCATGGAGGGCGGAGTCTAGGGTGCCAGGACATCTGTGCCTATAGGCTCCTGTGATGTAAATCCGGGCCTGCATGCATGGAGGGTGGAGTCTAGGGTGCCAGGACATCTGTGCCTATAGGCTGCTGTGATGTAAATCCAGGCCTGCATGCATGGAGGGCGGAGTCTAGGGTGCCAGGACATCTGTGCCTATAGGCTCCTGTAATGTAAATCCAGGCCTGCATGCATGGAGGGCGGAGTCTAGGGTGCCAGGACATCTGTGCCTATAGGCTCCTGTGATGTAAATCCGGGCCTG